>NW_027192253.1:0-5248 GCF_041956535.1 Calcarisporiella thermophila
TGGGGAACTGTTAGATATCCGAATTCTTATTCTAATAGAATAGAATCCGATTCAAGATAGAATGGAATTCAAGAGAGAAAAAGGTGAGGGACAATAAACAAAAGGAGTGAATTTAAATAGAGTCTTAGGAATATCTAAGTGAAACATTAATACACCAATAATAAATTTGTGTTCAATAAGTGTATAAAAGGAAAGCTAATTAAATAGGTAAAATAATGTAAATAAGTTTTATAAGTAATATTATAGTGTAAATTCGGTCGTGTTACACCCTCATCCTTAGTTGCTTTCCATTCTGCTATTACTAGTAACGGTATATACACTTATCGCTATTATTCACCCAACTTTACCCTTCCCGCCCTCTTTGGAGAACTATTACTATTACTCTTACCGTTACGCTTCCCAATACCTACGGTATAGCCACTATACAGCATCTATTTTCTATTGATTGAATTATTGGTTTCTCTCTCTATCTGAGTTGCTAGATTTATATCTACAACTATTTTATTATTATCCTCTCCCCTTTCCTTCTCCCTCTCTCATTCGCCTATCCCGAAATCCGTACACTCGTACAGAGCTATTTAGCTATTTGATTTATTCATTTTATTTACATTGTTACAAAAGTATTTCTACTTTTGGACTCCTCTATAATAATATAATAAAATATAATAAAAGAACAAAGAAAAAGAAGTTTATTAGTAAATACAATAAGTAAATACTAAGAATAATTTATATCTGATCCTTACCTATAATAATATAATAAAATATAATAAAAGAACAAAGAAAAAGAAGTAAGGACCAAAAAACAAATAGCAGAGACTATTTAAAGATCAAACAATCGAATGATAAAATAATGTTATACAAAATAACAGTTAATAAAATTGGTATTACGGTCCTAGGCCATTTATGGCTTAGACCTTAATAGCGTCATGATGGTAAAATTAACATCATGACATACATCCATTCTTATTATTGAGTCTCTTAGCTATTTGAGTTGTTAGATTGGTATCTACAACTATTTTATTTTATTATTCTCACCTCTTTTTCCTTCTCCTTCTTTCACACTCTTCTATTTTATCTGTCCCTCTACAGCGAAATCCGCATACTCGTACAGAGCTACTTAGCTATTTGATTTATTCAGTTTATCTACAGTACATCTAGCCTTATTATTGAGGCCCTTAGCTATTTGAGTTGCTATATTTATATCTACAACTATTTTATTATTACCCCCCTCCCCCCCTTTTTCTTCTCCCTCTTTCATTCTCCTATTCTATCTATCCCCTCTACAGTGAAAATCGTACACTCGTACAGAGAGCTATTTAGCTATTTGACCTATTCAGTCTAACTACATCTATTCTATTATTAAGTCCCTTAGCTATTTGGTTTATTCGATTTAGAGTTATATCTACTCCTATTCCCTTTTCTCTCCCTTACTTCCACCTTATTTCTCTCTCTATAGCGAAATCTCACCAGCCTACTAATGACGACCACTCCTCAATTACACGAATGCGACGTCATCAATTTCATCTTGATCTGTCCGATTTCCTTTTACGGACCTCAATTTCTACTCTGAATTTTCTAACCTTTATTTCACCCCTTACGATTTCCCGCTTTACTTACCTTGTAGATTATCACTCTTATTTACATTAGATGTCAATAAAAGAACCGTGAACCCCCCTAACCTAAGGAAGTATTATAAGTAATATTATAGTGTAAATTCGGTCGTGTTACACTTTACCTCTGTAATATGGGAACAATCCTCCCCTATTCCCATGCGCCCTACTTTAGAGAGAGGTTCAATTTTCGGTTTGCTTTTTCATATTAAGGCCATTGCAATTTTACTCTTGAATCGATCTGGGTACAGAGATAATTGCGAAGTCTGCAAATTCGTCTACAAGGGTATAGCGACTCATTAGTCAAGTATCAGGTAGAGATTGATATCTATCCCTGTAGGCACTATTGGTTTTTGAGAGGTGGAGTTGGAAAACTAATTGAAATTGGATATTGCGATTTATTAGAGCAAAAATGCTCATCTTTAATCCCAAAGAACAAGAAAAATCTTTGCACAAGTATCTCCTCCTGTCCCGTCAGGCTGTGGCTTAGCTTATGCAATCATGAAATGGTGGCTTGCATACGCATATAAATAGGGTTTTTAGGGGGCTAGGGTTGTTGAATTTTCCTTACTTATAGCCTAAAATTGTTAATTTTATAACAAATAGAACCCATTTGGCCAGAGTGCAAAGAGAGGATCAAAAAACTTATTTTATTTATTTCATATAAGATGCAAATGGTGACATTTTAGATTTTTCTCGTAATTATCAGCGTTCTTATTCTTGTAATAAAATTCTGGCTACGATCAATCATCATCATCTATAGGTCTGACAATTGCTTTCGCCGGCAAATCATGGACCACTTCATCTGTAACACTTGAGCCTTTGAATAGAAAATCTGCCCCGCGTCGGGAGAGTTTGATTCCAAGTATCTTTTCACCGCCATCATTGACATTATCATTAATAACAGCGTCGTAGGGACCTCCAGGGAGCACATTGTATTCAACTAAACCTCGCGACCGTTCAGGGTAACTAGCGAGCCAATTAGGCTCTTGAGTTCTGAGAATAATTTCGTAGGACTTTCGGGAAAGTAGCAAATTGGCTCTAATCCGATACTCTGGCGGGAAAATGCGAGGAGCCGGGTAGAATTGAAGTATGGCGGGTTCCTTCTCCGCAGAAACCACGAAGAGAACGAGAGCAAAAAATGCAAAGAAGGCGTGTAAAAACCTCATAATTATTTAAGCGGAAAGTCGTTGAATGAGGGCCGATAAAGACCTTTTTATAATGTTTCTCCTTGCTCCGCATCTCTCGTTTTCCCTGCAAGCTATGCAAGAGCACAAGTATCAATAAACTGAGATCGAATTTGTAACAGGATGGCTAAGATTTAAGGTGCGTATGCGAGCCATCATTTCAATCATGAAATGGTGGCTTGCATACACCTATAATTAGGGTTTTTAGGGGGCAAGGATTGTTGAATTTTCCCTATTTATAGCCTAAATTGTGAAGGCTAATTATCCTTATTTGGTCTTATTCATCTGCACCTATTTATCTGTTAACGCCATCTTTGTTAAATTGCTTAGATACACATCTATTATTATATTATCATATTATAAATATACGCCTAACCGGTTAGAATACCGACAATCCCTAGCGGTTAGGCTGTAAATGGGTTTTGGGAAGGGAAGTAGTACTGTTTTGCATGGCACCAAAAGAGGTAATAAAATATTAGGTAATGAGTAATGAATTTTAATATTGAAATACATTTACCTGTAATGCCAAACAAGATCCAACGATTGATCAGCAACTACAATAATATGCTGCATCGAACCTGCAATTAGTGCAAAATCGCCTGTTATAGTAAAAGTTCGATTGATCCTCCATCAGCAGCCAAGTGAGGTGCATATTCCCTACAAAAAGTCCTTTTACAGAAATTCCTGTGAATTCAATCAGAAAATTTGGGGTTATACGTTAGAAGTCTCAAGAACTCTAGTAAAAATTGGGGTGCGGGGCTGAGAAATTAACGTTTGGCATAGGAAATTGTCACGTGGCTTTAAATCTTTTGGCCCGAAATAAAAGTTTTGGCCCAAAGCTAATTCTTGAAATTTTGCCCGGCCCAATTCTCTGGCCGGAATTTGAGAGCAGATAAGAAATTTTAATTGCCAAAATGAAAATTATCCACCCCGAAATAATGGGTAATAATTGAAAGATAGAGGACAATTTCAACAATTCAGGTTCAAGTTTCTGGATCAATGTAACACTATATCAATAACGGAATCCATCCAAAAAGTATTGCATGATTATTATGACGTCTTTCCAACAGTACTTCTTGTGAATCGAGTCGTGATCACTACATTTTGGTAGCGACGCTATTTTATACAAATCCATTATTATTTTATTTTATTATTCCGTGTTATCAACAACGAAGATAATTTACGATGGATCAAAACTCCCTTGAAGCCCACGTGAGACAGCTTACTGCCCTCATCGACAAGTTGACTTCGAACTCTTCGCAAACCCCTAAAGAAAGCTCTAAAGAAAATTTTATCTCTATTCCGTTGCCACTGTTCTATGGTCGAAGTGGGGATAATGCGCGAGGTTGGGTTCGACGTGTTGATACAATTTTCGAAGCGATGAAAATTCCAGAGGAAAGAAAAGTCGTGACAGCCGCATCATACTTGAGAGACGCTGCTGATCAGTGGTACCAATCCACTAAGTTCGGAAAAGGTGCACCAAAAGAATGGCAAGATTTTGCCAATAAACTTATTACGGCTTTCGAACCTGGGGATTACCAAATGTCCTTGTGTAATCAATTGGCAACTGTAATGATTTGACTTTAGGTATTTTTCTTATCTCTTATCTTCTGTAACAGGACCAAGCCACCATCTCTCTATCCTGATTCAATATTTCCTTTTATATGCTCATTGGTTCCCACGCTGATTAAGGTTTATCTTGTCTACTATTTAAGCCTCGATCTTTGTTTATGATTCCTGGCCCATTGTTTGCCCATTGTTTGCCCATTGTTTGCCCATTCTTTGGCCAACCTTTGTCCATTTGTCCATTTTGTCCATTATTCTAATTGAATTAAGACCACTTTTCATATATTCAATAAGAATCCGAATCATTAACAGTCTCAGAACTGTTACATCTTCACAGCAAATTGGAATATTTTACCTTAGATAGATAGTTTTAGTTTTGTGATTTTACGCCAGTTTTACATTGACCATTTTACGCCAACTTGTATTATGTAAAGAATGTTTTCTGAAGTTCATAAATAGTCCTTGATTTTTTGTAAAGAATAAATTAATCAATCTTTTTCTTCTTGACTTACTTGATTTGGAATCTTTGGAACTCCGATCCCTCCAGAACTCGAGAAATCTTACAATTGGTAGCGACGACTTCGATCTACCTACGTGAAACTACCAGAAATCCAGAAAAATTTTAACCAGAAACCAGACACTAGACACCAGAATTATTTTTACGAGACAACGATATTGAAATAATGGAACCGATTTTTGTACCAGCACCTTTCCGTATGCCTGAACCCGCCAGGTTTGGTGGCAGACACTACCCCGACGTGCGCGAATGGATTGATCAAGTTGAAAACTATTTTGTGGGAACAAATCCCCCTGAGCATATGAAGGTCCCGTATGCCGCTGCTTTATTCCAAGGAGACGCCCTTATTTGGTGGAGACATTTGAAGA
>NW_027192254.1:0-4398 GCF_041956535.1 Calcarisporiella thermophila
GGTTTATAGCTCACTTAACGCCTATTCGAATCCTAATACCTAATGCGCCAAACTGAAACAGCTGATGGAGAGTCGTCAAAGGAAAAAAATCGCGTTTTTATAGAGTGGTTTTTGATGATTTTACAATAGAAAACAGCTATTTTTATGCAATTTAACGTATTTCCAAACCTGGAGTTAAGGTTGAGAGTCCGATATTCAATCAGCGGTCAGAGTGAAAGATTATTGGGGGAGAGAGGATTAGTTACTTAAGTATATAAGACTCATGGTTTCAATTGGAACTGGAATGGATAGGATTGGGATATTTCTAATTGGGTCCTAATTTTTGCCAAGTGGCTTGGCGATCGGGGAATTTTTCGCATCGACTGAGAATTAAAGAATCGAATTGTGAAGCAGGGGGATGAACCGGAAGTCTTTACAACATTAATGTGATTAAATAAATTTAAACAAACGGTACACAAAAAGGAATACAGACCAAATGAAAAGTCTGAAACTTGAAGAAAAGAATAATAAAGTTTAGAGTCAAAGCAATAGGAAGAAAGCTATGACATCCTGTATATATTTACGAAATGGGTGAATTTAAAATCGATTAAAACAAAAAGTGGTAGAATAAATAAAATAGACTTCTATTTCAGACTCCAATGCGAATGTGATTAACTTTTATTCCAGTAGAAGAGCATTTAGCTCCTTGTATTATAGAGTATTGATATATATACAGTAGATATTTAAATTGGAAGCAATCTCTGTGCCAAAAAATTGGGTGATAAAAATAAAATTATTGCTTCACGTAGGATATGCTATGAGCAAACTAGTATAATCAATCTAAATAACTAGAGGGTTATCCATATAAGATGCTAGCTGTAAATAGATAAGTCGCCACCAATCTAGTATGTTTTTAATTATTTGAAAATCATTTAAAAGACGAGGAAGGATACCATCGATTTATAAAAAAAAACCGTATATCGGTGTGAAATAATAGTAGTGATGTGGAATCCAATGAGTGTGGCGTTTATAAATAATAAAAAGATTTATAGATATTTAGTAAGACTTGGAGCCGGAAAAATGCATGTTTTCAGTATTTCAATTTCTCGTTTTAAATCCAATACTGTAAATATAAAACCAACGAAAAGAAAACATTTGATCAAAACAAAGCCGTATTAAACTTTGCAATGATTTCTAGAAAGAGAAAGGAAAATATCATATACAGTTATAACAACGTTTGAATTTATGAAGGCATTACTGTATTCATCACAATGAAAAGTTTTTTTTTTACTTGTCATCCCCAATACTTAAGTCATCTATTGTATGCTTCATACCAACTGGAAAAAGAAAACTGAAAAGTCAACTGAGTCTATCTGGATTTGCACAGTGTGTTATGTAGAGGATTAAGAGATTTGTCGGTAGTGTAGGAAAGATGGTGGGGTGAAAATCACTGATTAATTCCTTAACTGTAATGATGCACACGCACGATGGTTTTTTTTTTTCAATATTTCGCTGTCGGAAATCTTTAAATATTGCCACCAAAAATGTGCTAAAATAGGAATTTCTCATTATTTGGAATGCAGCCTCCAGTTAGACACTGTGTCTCTTGTGAGCTGAACTACTTTTTAATGCCTTATCAATTATCCCAAATTCCACCAGTAGCTCCATTTAAAGGATGTTTGCTCTATTTAAAATGAACTCGATCTAAATAATTACCATTGTTTTAGTTTTCCCCTCGAGCTTCTTTAAAACCCCATTTATCTCGAATGGAGAAAATACTTTATATATACAGAATTGCCTCATTAGAATATACTAGGCCTACCATTCAATATATTTGTCAAAAGGATGCTCAAACGCGAGAATAAACCTCACTCACAATGCCAGCGAGAATATTTCCAGCGTGTCATGGCGGACCCTGACAAGGCCGAAAGAATTCGCGAACAACGACGGAAAAGAGATCGCGCCTATTATGCACGCAAGAAACAACGATTGCAAGCAGTTCATTACAAAAAGAAAATGGAAGATGAGGAAAACATTACAATAGACCCAAATGAGGTATGGTAAAGGGTGTATTAGCATAGTTCTTGAAGATAACCTGGGGATGTGTACACGGCTATTTATAGTTAGCTTATTTTATTTATTTTCATTTTATATTACTCAATATCTCTGAAAATAAGCCTCTATCCCTTCAACCCTCATGCGCCGATATTGCTACAAGTGGGACATTAACTCAAGACTCTACAACGATATCTCAGACGAGTATGCCAGTGATGGATTCTATGCGATTGCAATCGATATTCTATGAAAATTCAGAAACACCCACATTATCTCGGGTAGATTCCTTAACAAGTTTATGCCGATACCGGGAACTAAAAGTAAAATATTCTTAATATTTGCAGAGAGTATCTCCAATACCCAATAAGTCACCTGAACTTTTCTCTGCCTATGCATCGCAAAATGAGTTGGGTGACTGGGAAGAAACCGCTCCAGCAGTAGTGATAGATGGTGCTGAAGAAAATTCGATTGACGCCGATGCGCCAATAAAGAAAGGGGAGAAAGGTAATTAAACCATCCTATCTGTTTTATTTTCTCGCTACGTAATCATAACTAACTTGAATCCTCTATACTGGAATATTCCTGAAGAAAAGTTGCATATGTGTACCGCGACTAATTCCCCGTCCGATGTCGTTCCCGTCCACGCGTCGCAGAGGAATTCTTCGACATCAATTAGAGAATCTCCTCTAGTGGACATAAGTACGGGTGGGCTGTCTGGAAAAACATGCAAAAGGTATATATCTACTTTGGTTTAAGATTCCAGTAGTTTGTCCTACTCCGTCTCATATTGTTGTCCTAGAGGATATTTCTTCATTGAGCCAATAGCCCATTCCTACTTAATTCGCTGACTCTTTTTTTTGTTCATGTATTGTATCCCATCGATATACAAAGAATTTTAGGCACCTTTTTAAAGTATAAAACCCCACCGTCCATTGCACGCGATCATCGGCGCTGCTTATACTCACCCAACTGGCTAAATGATGAAGTCATTAACTACTTTTTCGAAGTATTCCGCGATTATTTGGACAATGGTGCGAACGATGTCTTTATTGGGACTGCAGTGATACGGGGGCTAGCGTATCTCCCTTCCACACCGGCCTCTGCAGGTGCTGAAAGGGATGAGCTCCTTACCATCTTCCCCCACGCATCTTATAAGCGAGCGGTTTTCATCAACAATAGGCTAGGAGAAAACCAACATTGGAATGTGTACTATTTTGACAAACAAACAAAGCAGGCTCGATTTTACTGTACCGTTTCTAGCACACCAGACAAGGCCGACTATCAATTTTATGGGGGTTTTCTTTGTAATGACCTCGGGTGGAGCATGGATAATGGGTGGAGCTACTCTCAAGAAGCAGAGGCCAGCATCAAGCAGACGAATGGCTTTGACTGTGGACCACTTGCATGTATGATCTGCGTTGCTCTTTGCACGGGAATTGATCCAGGCCAGCTAACCATGACTGCGGAGAAATTCCGTCAATTTATGCTGACTGTGGTGGACACGGGGACAATTCAGACTCTACCTTCCCTCGACGTAATCAGGCTTGAATCTTGCAAGCCTGAGCCAGCATCGAGAGGGACCCTCGCAGGAACAGATGAAATTGACGTAAGTTGAACCACGGACGGAATAGCTGTAGTCCTCTTTTTTATTTTGTCAAGCCCCTACTTATCTTTCCGAAGTTATACTTACTCTCAAGCCAACTGATTCCTCTTTTTTGTTGAATTTTTTACCATTTATAAAATTGAAAATAGCCAGATGAAATCGCTAACTGGATCGAAAGGGGTGCTTCCGATTCGCTCGTGTTTTGCAATTGTCGAATGTTTTCAACGTTGGATGAGGGCTTGCTGATGGATACATTTATGAATTTGAGAGGGGTTGATTGTGAAAGTGATCCAGTTCATAGAGGTCGAAATGTCGCTAAGAAACCCATGCCAGTGCCAAAAGATTGCATTGATATTTCATTATCTTCTTTTCTTTCCTATCTGGAGCCCTATTTAGAAGACACCCATAATCTTCTCATTCGAGCAATCGTTGATGGCCAAGATAAAGATGGAAAGAGAATGCGCCTGACTTTTGACGAGTATTATGATATTAACCCCGATAAAGTAAGCTCCACTTCGATTCTCTCTCGTTTGTAAATGTCTATATAAAGCACATGGGTCGACATTAATCTATCACGCATTCCTTTTCATAGATTGAGGCTGTTGCAGACATCGACTCGTTCCTTTGGACTGGCCAATTTATTCCCACTAAAGATGATCTTATAATATATCCTTTGCCTTCTCGTGCGGCCACTCTCACTCAGCACAATCATATTTACGTTAATCTGCAGATGGAGGATAAAAATGAGGAGGTGCGACTTT
>NW_027192255.1:0-4290 GCF_041956535.1 Calcarisporiella thermophila
CTATAATATTTTCACCATGGATCATGCTGCTATTGGAAACCTCATTAATTCTGTTCATGAGTTGGCTCGGAGTGGTCGTGAACTGATGGATCACGTCAAGAAAGCTCCAGAGCAGGCGGAACGGGAGGAGAGGCATGGGTTACCTACTGTTGGTAGTATACCTGTATTCCGAGGGACACCCGAGGAAGACCCAAACGAGTGGATCTTCAGGATGGAAAGTTATTTCAAGGCTCGGAACGTCGCTGATGATAGAAAGGTTCCATTTGCTACTACACTTTTGGACGGAGCAGCTTTGCACTGGTATCGCATAAAGTCGGGCGATTCAGTCAATGTACCGTGGAGTGAGTTTGCTCAAGGTTTGAGGAGAAATTTTGAGAACCGCGAGTATAGACATGTACTGCGTGGCCAGTTGAAGAGATTGAAACAGGGAGACTCGATCATGGAATATATTACAAAGTTCCAGGAATATACACGTCGACTTCATTTGTCGGAGGACGAGGCAGTCGATCGATTCATCGATGGTCTAAAACCTCATTGCCGCATTGCAGTTCGGCTAAGATATCCTGAAAGTTTGGAGGAGGCAGTGGCAATTGCATCCAGGCATGAGACGGCTACAGCGCCTATCCATAGATCAGCTCTCCAAGGACCGGTATCCAGGAAAGGATATGATAATGCTGGTGGGGATCCAATGGATCTGTCGACAATTAATGTTGTCAAGGGACCTAGGCGGAAGATGACAGAGGAGGAGGTGCGTTGTCGTCAGCAACGTCTCTGTTTCTTTTGTAAGAAACCGGGTCATATGAAAAGGAACTGTCCAAGCAAAGGGCAGAGGGCACCAGCAACCATAGCTTTAATGACAACAAGGAAAACGGAAAACTCGAATACTGAACCGGTGATTTGCCAGGAATCGGCAAAGGAAAAAGACGAAGACTCTTCTGACAATCTTCAATCTTTTGAATGCGAATCTCCGAGGAGTACTGCAACACTGTTAGAGATTCGGGAACCTCGCGTTGAAGAGCAAGGTAGTGCAATTTCAACGGAGCCACTTATGATAGTACCGGCAAGAGTAAAGCAAAGACAGGTTAATGTCTTGGTTGATTCGGGTTCAACAAATGACTACGTTTCGGAACGGGTAGTCAAGGAATGCGAACTTCCCAGGAGACGGGAATCAACAAGTCGGTTAGTTTCGGTCGCTAACGGTAACACAATTAGAGTACGGGACAGCGCTAGTTTCAATCTTGATTTTAAGGAAACAAGCCATCGAATTACTGCGCTAGTACTTCCTAACAGCAAGTTTGATATAATTCTTGGAAGGCCATGGTTGAAAGAACACAATCCAGAGATTGATTGGCGAGCTAATATCGTCCAGATTAGATCAACGGAACAGAAACAACGTCTCGAACCAAGAAAAACATGCAAGGATCTAGAGCAAGATTCATATCTCAATTATGTGATCTCTAGACATGCTACGAATAAGTTGGCCAGGAAAGGAGCTCAACTTTTCGCCGCATTCTTAGTCCCACCAAAGATTACGAACAGTGAGCAGTGTCCGATGGAAATACAGCATATATTGCAAGAGTTTTTGGGAACTGTATTTCGCGATGAACTGCCAGCAAGTCTACCTCCACGACGGGAGATAGATCACAGAATTGATACGAGAGACGCTCAGCCTGTGTCACGAGCACCGTATCGTATGAGCCCTTTGGAGTTGGATGTCATGCGAAAACAACTAGATGAACTCCTAGAAAAAGGCTACATACGACCGAGTGCATCACCGTGGGGAGCACCTGTCTTATTCGTCAAGAAGAAAGACGGAGATTTGCGCATGTGTGTTGATTACCGTGCTTTGAACAACTTAACGGTGAAGAACAAGTATCCGTTGCCAAGGATAGACGAATGCTTTGACAGACTAGCCGGCGCTCGCATCTTTTCAAAGTTAGATTTGAAGTCAGGTTACCATCAGATACGAGTACATCCTGACGACGTCCATAAAACTGCATTTAACACGCGATATGGACAATTTGAATTTTTAGTATTACCATTCGGGTTAACCAATGCACCGCCAACTTTCCAGGCCCTAATGAACAGCATTCTTAGGCCGTTCCTGGATAAGTTTGTATTGGTATACCTCGATGATATACTAATATTCAGTCGAGATTTAAGGGAACATAAGGAGCACTTGCGAATGGTATTGAACTCACTTCAGGAGCACCAGTTGATCGCAAATTTGAAGAAATGTACGTTTGCTCAAAAGCAACTCGAATTCGTGGGACATATTATTTCAGATCAAGGAATATCAGTTGATCCGGGAAAAGTCAGGGCTATTCGAGAGTGGACACGTCCAACTTCAGTGCATGAACTTCGTCAATTTCTGGGCCTTGCATCTTACTATCGACGGTTCATTGCAGGATTTGCCAAGATTGCAGCACCACTCACGAATTTGTTGAAAGGAAATAATCGAGACATCTCGTGGGGACCAAAGGAGGAGATCGCCTTTTATACGTTAAAAGACGCACTATGTAGCACTCCAGTATTAAGTCCACCAGACCCCTCGTTGCCGTACGAAGTCGCAACAGATGCATCAGATTATGCAGTTGGAGCAGTGTTGACGCAGGACCAAGGACGCGGAATGCAACCGATTGCATTTGAATCAAGGAAGTTAACACCAGCTGAACAGAACTATCCGACGCACGAGAGGGAACTTCTTGCGATCGTTCACGCGTTAAAAGTTTGGAGATGTTACCTAGAGGGACAGCACTTTGTTGTCAGAACCGACCATCGTTCTTTGAAGCATCTCCAACGGCAGAAGAAATTGTCTCGAAGAATGGCAAGGTGGATGGAGGAATTGCAGGAATACGACTTTACAATCGAATATCGACCAGGGAGCATGATGACAGTTGCAGACGCGTTATCTCGACGACGTGACCTTCCGGAACCTAAGGTTAATTTAGGTGAGGGGGGGGAAGCACAATTATTGAATCTGCACGAGTTCGATTGGCCAGAGTTAGTGCCTGATTTCCTGGAGGAAGGAACGTTACCAGCGGAAGTGGACACAGAGATCAGAAAGCGTGTTAGACAAGAGGCGGTAAACTTCGAATACGACGAAGAGCTTGGCACACTCTACCGCAAGCTACCTAATGACGCTAAGGCCCCATTTATACACTTTGCTATTCGAGCTGACCTTATTCATAAGTTCCACAACGGATATGGACACTTAGGGATCCAAGGGATTTTGGACTTGTTACGACCTCGAGCATGGTGGCCCACGATGAGAGAGGATATTACCAAAATTATTAGGCAATGCCCCGATTGTCAGTTAGTAAGGAACGACGCGCGTGCTCACGAACCGCTTAATCCATTGACACCGAGTCCAGGACCATTTGAGAGGTGGGGATTGGATTTTATCGGACGATTACCAGTTACGAGAGAAGGGAATCGGTGGATTATTGTAGCGATAGATCACGCAACAAATTGGCCTGTTGCACGAGCAGTACCTGACGCCACCGAAGAAACAGTAGCCAATTTCCTGTACTTTGATATTATGATGAACTACGGATGCCCTTCAGAAATTCTGACCGATCGTGGATCTCAGTTCATGTCAAGAGTGATATCGCGATACTTGGAACTACAGCGCATTCGACATCTTAAGACTTCGGCATTCCACCCGCGAAGCAACGGGAAAACTGAGCGATTCAACGGACTTTTAGGGTCAATGCTTACGAAGTATGTACGAGGCGCTCGTCACAAGTGGGATCAATTTTTGGCACAAGCACTCTTTGCTTGCAGGGTACGGGTTCATTCGGTTACCAGAAAGTCGCCGTTCTACTTAGTGTATGGCCGGGAACCCAAGATCCCAGGGGATGATACAGCTCCGTACTTGTGGGATCCGAAAGATCCGTCTGATCGAGCCGAACAAACCGCACGTGAACTGGAGGAACTTGGACAAGTACGAGCAGCGGTTAAGACGAGACAAGAAGCAGCTGCGCGTGAAATGAAGGCCACATACGATGCCGTCGTCAATCCACGTCCACTACAAGTTGGAGATTTTGTCCTTGTTAGATTCCAGGATAAACAAAAGTTTGAGCCACGTTGGGAAGGACCGTTCAAGATAGTCCGATGTTGTCCTTTGGGAACGTACCAGTTGGAGAACGCTAAGGGAGAAGTCAAGCTAGACCTGGTTCACGGAGATCGATTGAAGCTTGCTACTCTTCAACCTGACAAGTTCAAGACTTGGTACAAGGCAAGGAATTCTAGAGGACTAGAATCAGCTTAAGGAGGGGATAATGTCGT
>NW_027192256.1:0-4239 GCF_041956535.1 Calcarisporiella thermophila
TTATTAACAGGGTCCTAGGGCATTCAGTAGAGTTTCGCCTTGATGCTTATTGGCGTGGGTTCGCATTTCGTCGCCTCTAATTTCTCCTAATATATTTAATTATAGTTAAAAGCCGTGAATAGAAATGATATGAATTAATATCTTCAATGCTAGCTCAGATTTTTTAAAACATTCATAAAAGACGATAACTCTTTCACAGCAACTAGTTCTACTATTAGACATTAACACCATGTCAGCTAATAAACCACCTGAAGAGGTATCAATGATTGGCTTGGGAGATAAATTCCTACAAAAAAATATTGTATGGATATATGGTAGAAGCAACCTATAAAACAATGATATGCCCCGATAAAAAATAGTAAAATCTGGTAAGTGTAGGGGTGTAAGTCGAAGAAAACTGGATTGTTGGCTAGAGGTTATTCACGTGAATTTTATTTAACTGGCTCTCAATCTATCAGTTGCAAATAATTGCTCTCCTAAGATAAAATCGGATCTTGGATTAATCCAATTTTCACGGCCGAAAAATGACTGTACAAAAATTCCCGGCCTTGAAAAATTGGATATTTTTGTTTCGGCCGTGGAACACGAATGAAATAAATTGAATAAGCAGATTTTACCTGAATTAATTACTATGTTCCCCAGATGATATGTTTCTACTGTATTTCTATTCAATTCTTGTAGAACAAGATCTCAGGGCAAGTGGATTATATTGCATAAATATTTCACTCAAGTCCCTTTCAATTGATTACAATTGGTTCAATGGGTCTCTTTCAAACATAAAGTTAAATTTTTCTTTTAAATTTAGGGATGTACTGGCTTTCCTAGTAACTCAAACTCTGACTTAAATGATGATGATATGGCGGTGTAATAAGCACAAGTAGGGTTCAACATATACTAATGTTTATTACAGTAAAAAAAGTTCGTAAAAAGACGTAAAGTCGATTCGTAAAAATTTCGGTTAAAGATTCGGTAAAGACGTAATTAAGTTCTACAAGTGGTTTTTATGTAAAGTAAAAATATCAGAGATCGATCGTCGATAAAATAAATATATATTAGTTACTGTACCTGTTACACCTGTTACAATAATCATCTTTTGTGAGCGACTCCCAGACGATATTCAGCTTTTCCCACAGATCATCCTGACTCATTATCTGTGAGAATCGGTCCCTCTGTCGTTTCTTTACTTCACTCCATAGTTGCACTATGGGATTTAGATGAGTGATAGAGACGGCCAATCAAGAGCTTGTATCTGGTTGGTTTGGAACCATCGTTCAACGAGTTTTAAGTAGCCAATATTTTTGAATAAATAGTTCGCAGACCTTTTCTCCAAATGAACATACTGTATTCTTAACACACAATAATTTTGTCCGTTCAACAACCAATTAGGCTGGTTGATTTAAATTTCCACTCCTACTAGCACAGCCCAAAACAAAGAAAAATTTGAGTTAGCACAGCATAACCTTAGGCCAGGTGAACAAGCACAGCCACTATGCCTGTATGTATATACACTATAAAGTATATACAGAAGGGTAAAATTCGACGCTACAGGTGGTATTTTATTATAAAGAAAAATTTTAAATATAGATATGATTTCAGCTAGAAAGTAAACTGAATATAATGTTTAGACTAATATCAGATTATTTGAGCAAGTGACATGTTACAGAAACATTATATCTATCAGAAGTGAAGTCGATTGGGTATTTTGGCAAAAATTTTCTAGTGCAACGTATATGGAGCCTTAACAAAATAATGTAGCATGGCGGAGCTTCTGTTAATAAACTATAACTCTAAACTCTTCGTTTTTCGATTGCAAACTTTAGGTTCTCATCACATCTTCGAGTTTCCCATTTAGTCTTATTCTTCCTGGGAAAAATTTACACAGAATTAGCTAATAACAGCATTAAATAGTTTATATAAGCAATATACGTACGAAAAAGGATATAGTGTCAGAAAAACTAGCAGTTGAACAGACCAGTAGTTATTTTAACACCCAAGAAAACCTTCCTTGCATCACAACAATATATTTCAGTTACTGTATATAGAGCACTTCAAGAGTGAGGTTTATATATTGAAGAGAACGTAGAAAAGGTCACTTATTGTCAGGATTTTTGATTGGAACTTAATTTTACATTTGATTTCTATGAAGATGAACTCTATATTCTAAATTTATTTATCCTAAGTAGGTGTAACGTCATCGCAGGCAATTAAGTTGATTAAATAAGCTGAGCTTCTTTAACAGGGTGACTCATCTCATTATAGGAAAAATATAGTCTGATAATAATATAATCTGAGACTGAAAACGTAGCCTGGTGTTCTGCTGAAGGCATTGCCCTCGGCCGGTTTGACCTTTTTTGGTAAACGGACGAAATTCTAAGAAACTTATCGCCAATAACCTTAACTAAAAGAATGCGAGGGTACTTCGATAGCCAATGTTATTAGGAATCATGTATAGCTGGAAGTTGTCGATGTTGCCTATATAAACGGACTGAGTGTCAGCAGTAATTCTTATAATACTAGTCGTCGTTTACGATAGCGTCAATCTCATTAACACAACAATGCTTCGAGTCCTTTTTTTCGTTATGTCTCTGCTGGCACTGCTTGCCATGAGCGAGGCAGGCTGTTCGCAGGACTGGTCCGACAGTCGCAGCTGCGGTGCCACTTGCGATTCGATCGACTCTTGCAGACGAAGCAGGAACAACAAGGCATACCAAGGCTACAACGTCTGGGGCTGCGATCCTAAAAAATACGGTGGCAAGAAGTATTGGTGGTCGAAACGAGATGGACAATGCTAAACAGAACCGATGATCGACGATCAAAAAGGAGCCGGTGTCCAGCAGCCAAAGTCAATCACACGTTGTATCTTCAATAAATGATTGTCTTTACTGAATTTAAAATTTATGAGAATAACGTTTATAGGAAAAAAATGTCCGATTCATTTTTAATTTCAGGAAAATTGACAATGTATCTTAAAAAAATTTTTGAAAAATTTTCAGTGGCTTATTATTTTGCTCGAGTCTGTTACGTTTCGTAGATTCAGCTTTTCTTATACTTGTGACTATCTGAGACATCATCATTATATGCACATATATATATATTGGCTTTTGGACTTGGGAATAAACTAGGCGGAGTTTTCTCTTACTCTCCTTTCTCAAACTATCCATAACAATGGCTACTATGTAAGATAAGCCTCAAAGAGATGGCTTGGAATGAGGCCAAATTAGGATATTATACGGCGGAGATTAGAATTGGGCGAGTTGAACATTTGTGAATGGTTTCAAACGGTAATCCTTGGGAAAGCATCACTTTTCGTATGTTTTTCTTAAGCCATCCTACAAAGAGCGTAAATAGAGAAACATATAGGAAAAAGTAGAAAACATTGAGAGCCTGGAACTATTATTTCATTATTCCTAGATTTTGTGAACAATTTCTAAGCCCCTCGTCCAAACAAAACGTTGAAAATTTAGAAAATTTACAAGAAAAGTTCCAGATTTTCCATGCTTTTTACAATTTCCTACATGCTATCTCTATACAAGCACTTTGTAGGGCCATTTTCTGGCACGTTTTTCTGAGATTATACTTAACCCGATTTCCTACTTTATATCTCCGATCTAAGTATTTTATTGTCACATTTGTTCAACCATTTTCCAAACGTGGACTTCTTTACAGGGCAATGTTACTTGCACAGCCCAAAGCTAAGAAAAAATTGAGTTAGCACAGCTCAAAGCTTTAAATCAAGTGAACAAGCACAGCCACCATGCCTATATGAAATGTATATTATACCTTATAGCATAAATAGAAATGGGTAAACTTCGGCCTTACAGGCAGTAACCTATCATAAAGAAGAGTTTATAAATATAGATATGATACCGACGAGTGATAGTGGTAACTGAATACATTTTTTACGCAGGTATCGGATTATAAAGGAAAATAATAATCGTTGTTATTGAAAAAAAATAATTTGTGATAATCGGAAGTGAAACCAATTATTAATTTTGGCAATAAAAAATAGTGCCACGTTAAACATTGGCATTAAATAATGTAGTGTGGCGATGCATGGCAATGCTTATCTTAGTCAATTATAACTCTAAATGCTCCTTATTTCGATTGCAAACTCTAGGTTCTCATCGAATGTTTGGTTTATCCATTTTGTCTTAATAATTCTGGGAAAAATTTATTTGTGCTTAGTAAATAATAGAATTAGATATTTCATCCAAGTAATATACTCTTCATAGGAATCCC
>NW_027192257.1:0-3951 GCF_041956535.1 Calcarisporiella thermophila
AAGGCCAGTGTATTATTATAGGTAAGGATCAGATATAATATCATTTTTCTTATTACACTACTAATAAACACTCCTATTTTTCTCTTTATATTTTTTTTTACTATTATTATTATAGTAAACTATAGGAGTCCGAAAGTCGAAAACTACTTTCGTTACACTTAGCTCCGTCGAAACTCCAGTTGGTTCAGTAAACCTCTCTGTTATCATGAATGCAACGAACGGAGACAAACTACAATTCTTCCTGGACTTCCTCGTCGTAGAAAATGTCCCTCCAGGTATAATTATCGGCACGGATACAATGGCACCTTATGCAGCAAATATTCTATATGAACCGCCGATGATTTCTTTTCTGTCAAATCCTGGACTAACATTCCGCCTTTGACGTGAGGAGAAACAGCACGCTCCGAATGTGTTCAGGGCAGTGGTATCCCATTGTCAGGTCATCCGCCCGGGATATCAAGCTCTAATTTCAGTGCGATTAACCAACCGGCAATCAGCCTTTGATACACTCCTAGAACCGGTGTGTCTGAGAGGAGGAAGAATTGCTGTACAAGCTGCGAGGACCATCGTTAAGGCCGGGAATCACCATGTACATTTTCCAGTTGCTAACGCTGGCAGTGAACCAATTACACTTATGCCTGGAGAGCTCGTTGCTTTGGCACAACCGTTTTCGTTCTCCGCGTACGTCGTAGCTCCCGCCCAAAAAACAGAAGATACTGATATCACGGGAGAGAAACATCATAGACACTTATTCCTCGAAGCCTTGTCTGCAGCCCATTTGAATCCCGAGCTAACACCAGAACAACTGAAAGCAGTAAAGGAGATGCTCTGGAAACACCATAAGGCTTTCTCGTTGGATGGTCGTCTTGGCAACACCAACCTTTTATCGATGGATATTAACACGGGGAACGCCAAACCAGTCCCACTAACTCCATATCGAGCGTCACCACGAGAGCGCGAGGCGATTAAGAAGGAGGTCCAAGAACTTATGGCGCAAGGGATCGTCGAGGAGTTTAACTCTCCATGGGTCGCTCCAGTAATCCTTGTCCCCAAAAAGGATGGTGGATTACGTTTCTACGTCGACTTCCGGCGTTTAAATGCGGTTACCGTCGCCGATCATTACCCTTTACCGCGGATAGACGATCTCCTCTCTCATCTTTCAGGCAAGTCATGGTTCACTTCCTTCGACGCTAACAAGGGGTCCCACCAGATTCCTCTCACCTCTGAAGACGATCGTGCAAAAACGGCATTTCGAACTCATCTGGGCTTACATCAATATACGCGAATGCCGTTTGGGGTAAAAAACGGGCCCTCAATTTTCCAACGACTAATGGACCGCCTTCTCGGGAAACGCAAGTGGAAGATGGCAGTAGTCTACATCGACGATCTTATCATCTCAAGCAAGACCTTTGAGGAACACCTCTCTCATTGCTCCACCATTCTTTCACTCGTCATTAGCGGCGGCCTCACTCTATCACTGAAGAAGTCCTATCTCTTCTTCCCGAAGCTGACGGCACTTGGGCACTCTGTTTCAGGACTCGGGATAGCAACCTTGGAAGACAAAACGCGCACGGTAGCTCAGTGGGAAAGACCAACTACTGTAAAAGTATTGCAAAAATTCTTGGGCTTAGCAGTATACTACCACATGTTACATATGTTACTTTCAGATCTTCTTAATCTCTGTGTCTACGTATCTACGTCATCATTTATTGGATATATATACGTACATTTGAGAATGTAATAAATCAATAAGGAGTTAAATCTTCCTCTCCAACTAAAAACCCCCGTCACAATATTCGAATAAAAGCTAAGCCCCAAAATTGATGGCTTGGTTTGATCCCAAATTAGGGTTTTTGCCAGCGGAGCTTAAAACTAGTTTATTAGGCGCTTGATTAACCTTGGAAAACAGGTACATAATCATACCCTGCAGGTATTCCTTAATATAGTGTAGATCGCAAATATTTTTACAATGATATTCCGATCCATTCTTCTAGGATAGTTATTGATTAATTAATTAATATAGGAAATATGACATATAATTGCAACGGTTTTTCGGCAACCTGTATTGTATATGTCGTCCTGCTACACATATTTAGAATGGCTTGCCTTAGATAATGTTTTAGCTTTGTAATATTACGCCAGTTTTACATTAGCCATTTAACGCCAGCTTGTATTATGTAAAGAATGTATTTTCTGAAGTTTATAAATAGTCCTTGATTTTTGTAGAGAATAAATTAATCAATCTTTTCTTGAATTACTTGAATTGGAATATTTGGAACTCCGAACCCTCCAGAACTCGAGAAGAATTACAATATTCCATAAAAAAATCCATATATCTATCCATATAAAAATTCATCAAAGTCTTGAAAAGAATCTCTTAGGTTAGAAAATATTCAAATAAATCAACGTTTTGTACTGCAAGAAAATAAAGTGTAGTAAAAGGTAAAAATATCTTTATTACGCAGTGACCTGGGTCAATTCAATGCTAACAGAGTACTTTTAAGAAAAAGGTTTTACAATGGTACTTAATTTATGAATTGTTGCTATCTTTCAAATACTTAAGATAGCTCACATGTCGCTCGGAAAATAACTCCGAGATATTTCGGCTATCAATAATGCCTATGAGTTGTGGCCTTATTCGACTATCAACGCTGCGCGTTTCGTAATTATGAGAATTAATAACCATCGGCGAACCTGGAAAATTAGCCGGATATGTAATCATAATACGAATGATTCCATGTTGGCTACGTTGCTTAAGAATCCTCAAAAGTGGCACTGTGCGCTCCACGTCGATCATGTTGCCATTTTTATCATGATATAATAGATCCGGATCAGTCGTTCGGAGAGAAGCATTATCAACATGGTTGCGTAGCTTAACCTGGACAAGAACAGGAAGATGAATTTCTCCAGAAACTCCGCGAATTTGCACAAAAAATATTATATCAGGACCTGCAAAATTGTCCGGAGCGAAAAAAGCGGGTCTTGAAGCAGCATCGTCTTGCAAATATTTAGAGAGATTATATTCAGAACTCGAGAGAAATAGCTTGACATTCGGAAATCTTGGCTTGGTTGGAGTCACAATTTCCGCAAATTCAAAAAACCAGGGCAGATCCAAATCCTCCAAACCGCGAAATAGCGTCAGTTGAACTAACTTTTTCGTTCCATCAAAAATACGTTCCATCTCTTCGGGGATACAGCGTTCCCAAAGTTTGCCAATTATTGCAGGATCAGACTTGAAAGAGGCCATTGTTTGGTATATGGCGTCAATCATTTTGTGTCGATCATGAAAAAAGCTAATAGCCGCCTTGATAACCAGTGGTTCATCAATGAAAGCCGCTAAACCAGAGAACGGGACTGAGATCATGATGGATTCGGCTCTACCTGGTATTATTTCCTGCTCTTGTTGAACTAATTTATCAATCGAAATTTCGCCTGATTTTACACGTTCTAGTCTGGGGTGCTCGAATGGCAAAATATAACGCATACGACATAGTCCTTTTTCAACCAGTTGAAGGTCATTCCCAATAAAATAGCGCGGTTGTCCTGAATAAACGTAAGTTAATACTGCATCGTGTATTTGCTCTAGGAGTTGCCAGCCGCCTTCTGATTTTTCAATTTGAACAAAGGTAGCATAGTGCGAGTATTTCGAACTAATTCTTGAGGTAGTTGGCCCCCCTTCTTTCGCAGTGGTACCCGCTATTACTTCATCTAAAGCTCTATCGTAAGAATAACCTCGTATCATTAATTCAAGGCAAGTAACAAGCGGGCGATAACGCCCGCGACAGAGGTTAAAAGCTTGTAAGGATTGCTCCCGAGAGATTTCCAAGAATCGCGATGCATATGCATGAACTTAGGGTTAGGGTTAGGTTAGGTTAGGTTAGGTTAGGTTAGGTTAGGTTAGGTTAGGTTAGGTTAGGTTAGGTTAGGTTAGGTTAGGTTAGGTTAGGTTAG
>NW_027192258.1:0-3836 GCF_041956535.1 Calcarisporiella thermophila
AACTTCTTTTCTTCTATAACTTTATGCACAATTAGTTTTTGGTACCTTAATAACCTTTCGGCAAATTACTAGCGCTTTGAAAATTTTATTCAAGTTTGTTCTGTTTTGTTAAACTAGTTGTTTAACCAGTTTGTCTATTCAGTTCGTTTAACCAGTTTGTTTAATCGGTTCGTTCTATTTAGTTTAATTTTGTTATATAAGAAGAGATTCAAGCGTGAGTGAACGGGGAGGCGGATTAGTTTTTTTTTATATTGAGTAATAGTCTTGAAATTTATTGTCTTATTTTTTTTAAGAAAATCTTTCATTTGTTTTCTTTACGTACAAATATTCACGATAAACCCCAAAACCCACGTAACATGAGTGTTGTGTGGAAGATTGGGAGGTGTTGAGATAATGTACGTATCCCGCTTATCCGATTACTATCTTAAGTCTTCTACAGTCCTTGATGCAGAACACGCACTTAAGATAGTGGGAAGTAGACCAAAAATATAGAAAAATAAAGAACTTGAATCCTGTATTTTCTTATTACAAAAGGAACATTATGACTTATATAGTGTTTCTAACTAAAACTGAGTATAACTAAAATAAGAGAAGAGTTACATTAAAGAGAAACATCGATAAACTTCTGAGATTACTTTTTTGATCAATCTACGGAGACTTTTATTAGTTTCCGTAGCTTACAAGAGTTTAATGGTTACAATGAAATAAGAAAGGGGGGAATAAAGGGTAAATTAGATGTATATAGTGATCGGGTATTTGGTGAAAGGTATGAAGTAAAGAGGAGGGGACGAGGGGAAGAGCGGATTGGGAGAGGAAGGGTTGCTTCGTCACTCGGAATAGCTCTATCTCTCGTTTTTTACGTGCCTTTATCAGTTCACCTCCGATAGCCTCCTCGATGTCCATTTTGGCACGGAGGATGATCGTCTCGGGTGATGCTCGAATGCATTCGAAATGGTAGGCGATTCGGTCCCGATGGATTTGCCATAGCACCGAATCGAAGACGATTTGAGCCGCGTGTCTTGCTGTCCTTGGGGCTTCTGGTAGGTCGCCAAGTACGAGGTTCCTGGGGCTCAGCACCTGAGTGTTTAGGGGGCCTGATATGGTGTTGATACACCTTTCTGTCCAGTGCCACACTGGAGTGAGTTCGAGACATTCGAAGAAGGTGTGGCGGATGGTGTCCCTCGGAGCGTTACAGCGGGTACATTTCGGGTCATGACCAGGGAATGTCGAGTTTGTAATTACACGCTCTACGAGGATTCGCCAGCGTAGTGTGCGGTGTTTTGGGAGTGTCGGCCGTTTTTGGATGGAGGTCCAGACCTTTTCCCATTCCTTTGCCGTGGATGCAACCTCTGGCCAGGATTGGGGCGTCAGCGTTTCTGGTTCCGGAGAGCCATTTCGCTGGAAGTGCCTTCCCTGTCGAGTGGAATATTCCGGGACGGGCGCGCCAGCCAGATGACAAAGGTGTAGTGGGAAACGAGGAGGCGGATGTTGTCGGGGTATGGCAGAATAGTTCGTGATTTTCTCTACTAGGTCGGGGGGCAGGATAAGGTATCCGTGTTCCCATTCTAAGAAAAAATCGTTATAGCGACGTTCGCACGCTCTTTTTAGCCTTTCCGTGGGTTGCGCAGAGTATCTACGCTCCATTTCCGATTGTATCGGCATGTTCCGCTCCAAAAAGGCTTGTCGCCTGAGTGATCTACATTCTATCCTTCTTCCATTGATGAGGAAGGTTAGAATATCGTTTAGTAGATACGGCGGTGTTGGCGGTTTCGGCTCCTCAAATTGTCGACCTTGTCTCGTAATTAAAGGGCATTTGTACAAGGGTAAAGACAGTATATCTGGAGTTGAACAGTTGGGTGATGCAACCGGGCCGAGCCTAATAAGCCTCACTTGGATGGTCTGGCATTTGTGTGGGCTTATCTGCTGTCGGAAGGTAAATTGGAATGCCGAGGCAGGTAACTATCCCCCCTGCTGGAATGTATTCGCATCTGGGGTTTATCGAGGTGCGAGCACTTAGCGTGAGAGCGACCGCTTCCGTTTTGTTGATGTTGACTTTTGCGTCCGCAGCTCTCGAGTATATGTCGAGGATTTGAAACAGGTGGTCAGCATCTTGTTGGTCTACAACTCCTACGGTCAAATAGTCTGCGTAGGCGAGCGCTTTGAGGGGTCGAAACTTCTGAGATTACGAATATCTTATCCTTATTCTTTATACTATCTTATATTCTACGTAACAATGACACAGAACTGTTGCGTCGAATATGTCTAATAAGGTCTATCCCGACAATCCTCTAGCTATCCCTAAGCTCGTGATTGTCCTTCCTTAAACACTTCAGAAGACTAATAAACGACACAAGATGGTGGTTTGAAACGTAATCCGGTTCTATCTCAATACCAAAATAGCACACTATATTCTAACTAAAGATATTCTCCCTTTTATACTAAAGATAATGTATCACAAGAAGGTAAAATATAAAAAATATAAGGTGATTCTGGATAAATATGTTAAACGTATGATAATAAGTATACTGATCTGTTGGAACTGATTAAGAGTATATTAATAAAAGGAAAGAAGACAGATAGAAGGGATAGCATAATAACACACACCACTAGAGAACTCAAAAGAGAGAAAGCACATCCTATATATATGATAGAATAGGAGATGATGACTAATAATGATGATAAGATACTTGCTTATACATATTTGTATAAGTATGAAATAACCGTCGTAACACAACAACTATTCAGACTTAGATCATGCCTAGTCGTTCTCCAACATGATCACCCCACAAAGTATCTATCACACCACATCTTAATGAATAAAAAGAAAAGTAAGTCACGAAATCTATTTTTTTTTGGAATTTATAAATCTTTATTGAAAAGTATCCTTTTAAGTTAGTATAGTGCCTTGTCAGGAGAAATACTCTCAAAAAAAAATGTCAGGAGAAATACATGTAAGTAGTGGTTTATCGTATGAATACCATCCTATTTTTCAAGGACGGTATTATACAAGAGAGGAAAAGAATATGGACTAATATAGAAAGAAAAAAAAAAGGAAAACTAGAATGCGGGTGGTAGGGTATTCGGCAAGGTCGTATTGGAGCTGAGTGTTTTGGTTGAAGGATATTTCGTCTCCTTGGACTTGTATCCAACTTCCCTTACACCAAAGCTCTTGGAAATCTTCTTTCTTATCCTTTATGAACGTTGACCACCATTTGGATCTCACGATTTTTTGCATTTCGTGACCTAGTTGTTCAGCGAGCGCTATTTCACTTGGTTGGGCGTTATCCATTATTATCGATAATCTTGATCGATAGATGATCCAAATTGCTGCATCATGGGCCGTTGACACTACTTCCCGTTGGTAGCCCATGGTTTTGTAGTCTGTTCCAAATAGTCTGTCTTCCTTGGTTGACTCGTGGACTCTCCCAGAATGCGGCATACGAAGTTGTCTACCGTTTGCCATAACTGGTTTATGGCCGGGCATTCCAGGTAGGCATGGCTAATGGTTTCCACTGCGTTGGTTCTGCATCGCTTGCAAATATTAGGTTCTCCTGTCCACTTACTAGTGATGATGTTTGTCACCAATCTGTGTTTCAAGAGTTCCATCTTAGTGTCCTATGCTTGGGTTCGCTCGGCCGCTTTTTCCAGTACATCCAAGCTACCTCCCAGTTGATGGAATCGCTTGAGGTCTCTTTCCATTCCGGAGTGATATTCTCTCCTTTGCTTCTCTTGTAGAGTCTCCCGATTTTTGTACGGAAGTTCTTGATCTTTGTGCCAGCTAGCACACATTTACCCAGCGGGAACGTACATTGTCTTTCAATCTGTGGTATACCCTG
>NW_027192259.1:0-3783 GCF_041956535.1 Calcarisporiella thermophila
GCATTCGCTTGTCTCTTGTTTTCTTTATCCTTTCTACAATTTTCATTCCAATAAATATCACGCTCCATTCGCCTCCTCTTACTCCATAATCGCTCATGTCTGCCAAAGCTATCCGAGAATACGATGGGAAGCTCGTGCTTGCCCACTGGCTTCTGCGCTGCCCTTCTCTCTCCACATCCGAGTCACCAAGCTCTAAGTTCACGCCACCTCCGGCACGCCTTGCCCACGTGTCTGTTGACACTTCCCTCGCGCACAACCAGGTCGCCTTCAGCAATGCCCTCAAGCAGCAGCTGGATGCTCTTGAGCAGACGCATCCTTGGCTGCTCACGGAGAAGCTGGTTGCCAAGCCCGATCAGCTCATCAAGCGGCGCGGCAAGTCTGGACTGCTGCTGCTGAATGCTGACTGGGCAAAGGTGCGAGAGTGGATCACCGGCCACGCTGGCAAAGAGATCACGGTAGGGTTCACGTCACGTCATCGTTGCGGATTTGCTGGGTGCTAACTTATGCTTTGCTATTGCTTCTCTAGGTGGACAAGGTCACGGGTATCCTCAAGACCTTCCTCGTCGAGCCTTTCATCCCGCATCCGTCCAACACCGAGTACTATATCTGCATCAACTCGGTGCGTGAGGGTGACAACATCTTGTTCACACACGAGGGCGGCATCGAGGTGGGTGATGTGGACGCAAAGGCCCAGAAGCTGCTCATCAAGGTCGACGAGTCGTTCCCGTCTGGTCAGGTGGTGAAGGACACGCTGCTGACACAGGTTCCCGAGGCAAAGAAGGACGTCCTGGTGGACTTCATTACCCGACTCTACTCGGTGTACGTGGATCTGCACTTCACCTACCTCGAGATCAACCCGCTGGTGGTGCTGGACTCGGAGCAGCCAGGAAAGGCGCCGCAGGTGTACTACCTGGACTTGGCGGCGAAGCTCGACCAGACAGCCGAGTTCGAGGCGGGACAGAAATGGGCGACGGCACGTGCTCCTCAGAATATCGGCCTGGTGCCATCTAGTGGCGAGCAGGGGGTCGACCATGGCCCCGCAATGGAGTTCCCAGCTCCTTTTGGACGTGAGCTCTCCAAGGAAGAGGCCTATGTGCAAGAGCTCGACTCGAAGACCGGGGCATCGCTCAAGCTCACAGTGCTGAACCACAAAGGGCGCATCTGGACCATGGTGGCCGGAGGAGGAGCATCGGTGGTGTACTCCGATGCCATTGCCGCGCTCGGATATGCACACGAGCTCGCCAATTACGGAGAGTACTCTGGCGCACCGACTGAGACGCAGACGTATGAGTATGCGAAGACGATCCTCGACCTGATGACGCGCGGGGCGCCTCGTGAGGACGGCAAGATCCTGTTCATTGGAGGAGGTATTGCCAACTTCACCAATGTAGCGGCGACGTTCAAGGGAATCATCTCGGCGCTGACCGAGTACCGCCCCAGCCTGATCGCACACAAGGTTCGCATCTTTGTGCGGCGCGCCGGTCCCAACTACCAAGAGGGATTGCGTGCCATGCGTCAGCTCGGTGAGAGCCTTGGGGTGGAGATCCACGTGTTTGGACCTGAGACGCATATCACTGGGATTGTTCCGCTTGCTCTCACAGGCAAGCTCAGTGCCACGGATGCGGCGAGCCAAACAGCACAAGCTGGTAGCGGGAACCTGTTCCAAGACCAGCTTTTAGGCGTCACTCCAGCCAATGGCAATGGAGGCGCCACTCCAACCGCAGAGCTCTCGCGGCCTCCATCTCCACCTCCACTCAGCGCACAAGATCGCATCCAGCACTTCCCACAACATCCTACCAGCGAACACGAATGGTATGTGCCATTCACATCGAAGACGCGTGCGTTTGTGTTCGGAATGCAGCCGCGTGCGGTGCAAGGAATGCTGGACTTTGACTTCATCTGCAACCGAGAGGTCCCCTCGGTTGCGGCAATGATCTACCCGTTCGGAGGATCGCACGTGCAGAAGTTCTACTGGGGAACCAAGGAGACGCTCCTGCCAGTGCACACCTCGCTCGAGGATGCAATCAAGGCGTTCCCCGAGGTGGACACCATTGTCAACTTTGCATCGTGCCGCTCGGTGTACCAGACGACGATGGACATGCTGAGGCACTCGGACAGGATCAAGAATATCGCGATCATCGCGGAAGGAGTGCCGGAGAGGCGGGCGCGCCAGATCCTGTGGGAAGCCAAGAAGCGCAATGTCCTGATCATCGGCCCTGCCACGGTGGGCGGGATCAAGCCGGGATGCTTCAAGATCGGCAACACGGGAGGGATGATGGACAACATCGTGATGTCGAAGCTGTATCGTCCCGGATCGGTTGGCTATGTGTCCAAGTCTGGAGGTATGTCCAACGAGCTCAACAACATCATCTCGCGCGCCACGGATGGGGTGTACGAGGGCGTTGCCATTGGTGGGGACAGGTATCCGGGGTCGACGTTCATTGACCATCTCCTGCGCTACGAGCAGGATCCTAACTGCAAGATCATGGTGCTTCTCGGCGAGGTAGGTGGAGTGGAGGAGTACCGAGTGTGCGAGGCGGTACGCAACGGCACGATCCGCAAGCCCATTGTTGCCTGGTGCATTGGAACGTGTGCCAAGATGTTCTCCACGGAGGTGCAGTTTGGACACGCGGGAGCTCTTGCCAACTCAGATCTTGAGACAGCGGATGCCAAGAACAAGGGGATGCGGGCGTCGGGTATCATTGTTCCCGAGAGCTTTGAGCTGCTTCCACAAGTGCTCATGGAGACGTACCAGCGCCTGGTCGCGGATGGAACCATTGTGCCACGCCCCGAGCCTGAGGTGCCGCGGATCCCGATCGACTACGCATGGGCGCAGGAACTGGGACTTGTGCGCAAGCCAGCGGCGTTCGTGTCAACGATCACCGACGACCGTGGACAGGAGCTCCTGTACGCGGGAATGCGCATCACGGATGTGTTCAAGGACGAGATTGGACTTGGAGGAGTGCTGAGTCTGCTGTGGTTCAAGAGACGGCTCCCCGACTATGCGTGCAAGTTCATTGAGATGGTGCTGATGTTGACGGCTGATCACGGGCCAGCTGTGTCTGGGTGAGTATACAAGAGAGGGTGGGGCGTGGATTTCTTGAGAGCGAGCGTGTCACTAATGCATGTTTTCTCGTTGCCTTCTACCCTCTGCAGAGCCATCAACTGTATCATCACAGCTCGCGCAGGCAAAGATCTGATCTCATCTCTGACATCGGGTCTGCTCACGATCGGTGACCGATTCGGAGGCGCCCTCGATGGAGCAGCAACCACATTCACGCAAGCATTCGATGCTGGACTCTCGCCACGCGATTTCGTCACATCGATGCGCAAGCAGAACAAGCTGATTCCAGGGATTGGGCACAAGATCAAGTCGCGCAGCAACCCAGACATGCGAGTTGAGATTGTGAAGCAGTTTGCACAGAAGCACTTCCCAGCCACCCCTCTGTTGGAATATGCTCTGCGGGTGGAGGACATCACGACGAGCAAGAAGGAGAGCTTGATTCTCAACGTGGACGGGTGCATTGCGATCTGCTTTGTGGATCTGATGCGCAACTGCGGAGCGTTCACGCCGTCGGAGGTGGAGGAGTACATGCGGATCGGAACACTCAATGGGTTGTTTGTTCTTGGACGGAGCGTAGGATTCATTGGACATTATCTCGATCAGAAGCGGCTCAAGCAGCCTCTGTATCGCCATCCATGGGACGACATCTCGTACCTTGTGCCCAGCGCAGTGGAAGGCGGACGTACAACAGTCAATGCCGCTAAACTTGCCAAGGCATC
>NW_027192260.1:0-3648 GCF_041956535.1 Calcarisporiella thermophila
ATAAATCTGGAACATAGCGCCCTCGAGCCGAGGAAATATGGTTAAGAGGCCTGGTACATCTTCAATGGTGAATAGCCGATAGGTATCGATCTTACGCACCTGAGGAAATACGTGCCCCGCTAGATATTTCACGGGGTTATAGAGCACACAATTCCACGCCACCCGATAATTAAACTGCAGGGTCAGGTGCAGAAGCTGTTCGCGAAAGTGCAGTAGAAAAGGCGTGATTTTCGAATAGTTGTTCCCGGGTAGATCAAGATGAACGTGGGTGAGATTAGGGTAGAACCTTGGAATAACGTGCAGTGCCTCGTCGCCTGGGGTGGGTTCATCTCCGAACTCACCTTTGAACTCCCTGACGAACTTGCCTCTAGTCGCAAGCAGCTGCTTGTCTTTGCAAGGCCAGTTGCTATTGCTTATCTTCCTCCAGAGCGGCGAGGTAAGTAGCGAGAAGAACCTGTGGCAGACGAGAGAGCATTGCTTCAACTCACGCCTGGAGAGGTGGACAAAAATTGTGAGCCAAATCTCGTCTGGTATCTCATACAGTGGTCTAACCATTAACTAGTACGATTAATGAGATTTCGGACACTGTCTGCAGTCCTCGTCTCCTGCTGATGCCACCTTTTATTTGGTGAATCCAATCGTTCACCTATACTGACCGAGAGAAACGAGCGTAAGGTTGATACGCTGGTCTCATCAGGACAATGTTCTAACGCAGCTGATGCTAAAAATCACCTCAAAGACGAGTATCAGATCGAAGTCTCTACCGATACTGTAAGGCGTACATTGCAGAGATACGGATTATCTGCAAGAGTCAAAAAAAGGAAGCCTCTCCTTTCAAAGAAACACCGAAAACAGCGGATGGAGTTCGCCAAAAAGCACTTAGATTGGACAGTGGAGCAATGGAAGACTGTAGTATGGTCTGATGAGAGTAAATTCACTCTCTACCGAAACACAGGAAGGGAGTATTGTTATAGACGCAAAGGTGAGCCCCTCCGGAATCGTCATGTTAAACCTACGATCAAGCATGGTGGAAGGTCATTGCTGGTCTGGGGGTGCATAACGGAATATGGTGTGGGGAATCTTTGTAAGATAGATGGAGGGTTGAATGCTTTACTTTACTGCAGCATTCTTCAGAAGGACTTCTTGGGAACTTTCGATTATTACGGTATGGACAGGTCGAAATATATTTTTCAACAGGATAACGATCCAAAGCACACGGCCAGAACCACCAAAGCATGGCTGAAAAACAGCAAGGTGCAGGTGCTAGAATGACCTTCGCAATCCCCTGACTTAAATCCCATTGAACATATGTGGAGTGAAGCACAGCGACGCCTCGATAAGTATCCACGAAAGCCTAAGAATAAGAACGAACTTTGGGAGCGAATCGAAAAGACTTGGGAAGGTATTGAGCAAGCGTATATCGAAAAGCTCTATGCCAGCATGCCGGCGCGAGTTCATGCAGTGTATTATGCAAAAGGAGGCTACACGAAATATTAAGAAATAGTCTGGGGATAAAGAAGGGAAGGAAAAGGATCGATTTCGGGGAAAAAGTTGCAAAAGTCACATATACACTTTTGACAATTTCAACCCCCTGTGTTTCGGGTATTTTTTTTTGTAAACAATATCAGTATTTGCACTAATGGAAAGGCCAGAACTTCTATTTTATATCAATAAAGTTTCAAGTATTAGTTTAGATAAGTGAATGAGATATAAACGTGTTAAAACACTCCAATTTCATATACCTTCATGCGGCATACTGTATGTAGATCGAATTCGTCGCTACCAATTGTGTCATGATATTAATTTTACCATCATGACGCTATTAAGGTCTAAGCCATAAATGGCCTAGGACCGTAATACCAATTTTATTAACTGTTATTTCGTATAACATTATTTTATCATTCGATTGTTTGATCTTTAAATAGTCTCTGCTATTTGTTTTCTGGTCCTTACTTCTTTTTCTTTGTTCTTTTATTATATTTTATTATATTATTATAGAGGAGTCCAAAAGTAGAAATACTTTTGTAACAAATTATAAGATTTCTCGAGTTCTGGAGGGATCGGAGTTCCAAAGATTCCAAATCAAGTAAGTCAAGAAGAAAAAGATTGATTAACTTATTCTTTACAAAAAATCAAAGACATTATAATATAATATATGTAGAAACGCCATTGTCACGTCACGGAAGTGTGACAATTATAAACTTGAATTTATTGTCGAGAGATAAGAGTACAAGGATATGCGGCACATCTCGTTACTTGACCTTGGAGTACTTCTCCAGAGCGTCATGTAACCGTCCAAAGACGCCCTCATGCCAGCTCCTCACCTCGGCCCACTCGTCCTCCGGGAGAAGGGTGCTCATCATGCGCAACCATGCTCCGACGATCAGATCAGCATAACTGGCTTGTTCACCCAACAAGAAAGGCCCGCTGGTGTCCTTCAAAAAGAGCTTGCTAAGGTTGCCCAGCATGGCACGGAGAGACTCCTTAAGTGTCGCCCGCAGTTCGCCCTTAACCTCGAAATCGTCCCACGACTTCGCGCCAGCGCGCTGCAAAAAGATGGCCTTGCAAGCGTCAGCAGTGGCAGGATCAAAGGGCATTCTGTGAACCCAAAGAAGAATGTGGGCGGTGAATGCTGCGTCGACGTTTGTATTGAATCGGGCGTACTCCTCGTATTCGCTCTCCCTCTGCTCTGACAGTGGAACAAGCGGATTGTGTTCATAGACGAAATCGAGTTGTTGTGGGGGGAAAAGGTTGCCTGAGCCCGCATCCGGGTAATTGTTTTGCAGGTGGACGGCAATATCAAAGGAGTCTCCAATCTTCGAGTCTGTGTTGGGATCAATCAGAATGGGAAGTGTATAGAACTCGGTGCCATCGCTAAACTTGCGGCAGGCTTCCAGGCCGAGATCGCGACGAACTTTAGCAATGTCGGGAAGATGAACCCATGTTGTAGAATAATCAAGATTCTTGAAGTTAAGAGCCAATCGGCCCTTCCAAGGGTTTGGTGAGCAGCAGTTAGATTCGATTGGCTGGCGCATGGCGATGTCATAGTACGCCATGGGCTTGGAAGGCTTGGATGGTGTCGTCATTTGTTATGGATAGTTTGAGATAGGAGAGTAAGAGAAAACTCCGCTTAGTTTATTCCAAAGTCCAAAAGCCAATATATATATGTGCATATAATGATGATGTCACAAATAGTCACAAGTATAAGACAAGCTGAAACTACGAAACGTAACAATATTCGAATAAAAGCTAAGCCCTAAAATTGATGGCTTGGTTTGATCCCAAATTAGGATTTTTGACAGCGGAGCTTAAAACTAGTTTATTAGACGCTTGATTAACCTTGGAAAACAAGTACATAATCTTTAATATACTTGATTTGGAACTATTCGAACTCCAATTTCAAAGAAACTAAAGAAAATTACAATTGGCCATTTGAGTCGAATCAATAGAGGGCTTGACTATGTGTAATACACGATAATCATCAGCAAATACCATCCTTATTGGTTTCTTATTGCTTATTGAACTATTAAAGGATATATTTTTCCAAGAGTAGAACTAAAAAAAATATAATGCGGATTCTGAATATTGGGATTATAATACAGGAAAGTGGCTGTTTAGTTTTTTCATTAAAAACATGTTTTTTTGCCC
>NW_027192261.1:0-3606 GCF_041956535.1 Calcarisporiella thermophila
AGAGCGCGGTTGTGGAAGCGGCCCCAATCCATGTCTTTCTCCTGGCCGGCAGTGCCCTCCAGCAAGCACACTTGAATTCATATATAGGATTCGCACATCATACCAACAGATTTAATTGACTCAAATTTGAATAAAGCTGATTTCACCATTGATTCCATAGGTTTTCAAAAGTGGTTGGTTATGATTGCTTTTTAATTTCGAGATAGACGGTTTTGCTTCCCACATAATAATCTTTTTGTTAAGAGAAAATCCTCATGAGGTTTTAAAATAGCACAGTCGAGAAAACGTATATTTTGCCTCCATTCATAAGATGGTACATAATGCATATTCTGGCCGAAATTTTGTCAAAAAGTTAATTATCTGCTGAATAATTATTAATAACCTCAAGTTGATCAAAGGTTTGTTTTCGCTATTATTTTTTTCTATATAGATCATCATTTGTATTCGTTAAATTTCTTTGGGCATTCTTCAATGCAGGGTTCTAAGCGCTTTCTTCTTTCGTTCTGATTTCCAGCTGGGTGAGAGCCATTTGCAAATTTAATTTGGATGGAATATATTTACAGTATGGTGATTTGACAACTTAATTGATTAGGGAGATACGGTGTAAAGCTTATAATTTATTATTTCTCTAAGGTTTGGTAGTAGGACCCTTCTACGACATGAAATAGAGGCTTACAAATGCTTAACATTTAATTTATTTAGCTTTGTGCAAAAATTAGCGCTTCCTTTGTTACAAATATCCTTTTCTTTTCTACGCAGAATTTCTCACATGCATGTTATTTTCGTGGCACTAATTGCGAAGCTAAACATCTGGTATTGGATGATAACAATACCGAGAAATAATGTTTAAATCTAAAGTAAGAGTGAATGAAAATAAGACAAATGTTACATTTTATTGCCAGAGTAGCTACTATAGTATTATACGTATGCCTCGGAATATCTTTAGGTCTGCTCCGATGGCTCTTCCTCATTACAAATCATTTTTATCTCAAGCATCCATTGATTCTATAAATACGACCACTTTCATAAGACCCGACCATCAGGAATTACAATGCAACTTAAAACCCTTGTGTTCTTAGCTGTTGTAGCAAACTGCTACGCTGGGTATGCTTCCGTGTGTTGGGACCGTCGCAGTTGCTGCATTGACTACCAAGTGACTAAAGATTGCTGTGCAGCCGTGAAGCATGTTGCTTATTTCAACGAGAGGAATCACAATTGCCTTGCCGGCAATCCCATAACCAGAAACAGTGTCGACATCGGTGCAATGGTGCGCTGTTGTGAATCCCGCAACCGCGGCAGCCACGGTCATAACAGCAGGATAGGCGAGTGGGGAGGCGCAATACCATCATGCAAGTGTGTTCACCAAGAACCTAAGAATTGAACGGTATCAGTACAAGCACCTTTCATGAAGCCAATCCGCCATCAGTAGGATATCGACTTTTTTCCTAATAACTGTGTTGCCAACTCCTATAAAATTATTAATGTACCTACTTAGGCTATTAAGCTTTGCTCTAAATCTGAGTCTTTAAACATTACATGAAATCAAAGGGAGACAAAAGAGATCTCAATATACTATCTCCACATTGAATACTATCCCAGGGAATTTAATATGAAGACTGTCAGATTACCTATGCATTATCAGGATATACCAAATTTAAATGCCTTAATTACTAGAGTTTTAGGTCCAATATTTAATAGTATTTACTTTATTGTCTGGATTTTCACATCATAGAAGATCGTATGAATACAATTATTTGGCAATAGAAATAGGTTATTAGTATCTATTACTATTATCATCAAAAAAAAAAATTAAACAGCGTATCACCTTGAATTTCTGTCTTGTAGCAAATTTCTTTATAATCTCTCGCATATATAGTTAGCAATGTCAGTATATACCACAATCACTTTGTATCATATATTTATTAATTAGGGGATATCAATGATAGGGACCAATGAATATTTGATAAATCTGGATGCTTTACACTAAATTTCAACTGCCAAAAAACTCGCCTATCACTCAATCGTCTTATAAAACTTTATTTATCATTAACCGAAATTAACACCTTGCAATAGATAAAGAAAATTATACTCAAGCATAAATATACACAAAGAATTTCCTAAGCGTCATCGCGCAAAACCTTGATGACTGCTCCAACTTCTTCATCTCCGTATCCCGCAGCCAATGCTTTTTTGAATATTCCCTGGATGAATGTTGGAACCTCCGAGTTAATCTTTGCTTCTTGAGCCTGCTTTTTAATAAGGTCAATCGATGCTGAGCTAATTTTAACCGAGCTCTGTGGCTTGGAATAGTCTGCTTCTTGGATCACATTGCTCTCGTGTTTGACCATCTCCCCGATAATCGGAGCAAGGTTGGCGATCATGGCACCCAAGGCGTCCACTCTGATACCCTCAGATTCAAAGATACGAGCACCATGTAAGAAGCCAAACATCGAGCCCCAAAGATAGGAAAGGAATCCTAGATCCCAAGTGGAAGCTGCACCAATTGCTTCACCCATGAATTGTAAATTTCCGGCAAGGACCTTGAGGAGCGGCTCAGCCTTTTTAAATATAAATTCGTTGCCTGATACGAAAATGGGTGTGTCTGGCCTCCCAATCTGTACTGGAGTTGCTAGGATAGCGCCGTCGAGATAGTCGGCACCATGCCCACGCACCCAAGCTTCAGCATCGCGCGCATCCTGAGGTGTACCAGTGCTTAGTTCTACTAGCAATCGGCCTTTAAGAGTTGGAATGACCTCGCTACTGTCGAGAAGGCTACGCGTTGCTTTATAGTCCGTGACGCAAATGATCGAGATCGGGCTCGAACTAATAGCCGCAGCAACGCTGGGAGCCAGGATACCTCCTTCACGAACTACCGGCTCAGCTTTCGAACTCGATCTATTCCACACAGTGACGCGATAACCAGAACGAAGCAGAGTCTGGGCAAGCACTACGCCCATGTCTCCTAAACCGATTATCGAGACTGCTTCGAAATTTTTGTTAGCCGCCATAGGAATTGGAAATGTCAAGCCTTTGAGAAATGTCTATTGTTTTGATGCGATTGTAGTTGTAGGCTAGCAGTGGAGCTATTCTTTCATATTTATATTAAAGACCCAAATGAAAAATTACTAGATTAGGAGGGACCACAGAGGATACAATGAGCATCAGCGAATTTCATCATCTCTGAAATTCTGGGTTTCATTAGAAAAATTTTCGAATATAATAATTAGTAAGGACTTACTAATGCTTTACTAAGGCGCACAATTTGAGTTCCGCCACAAATATGGAATCTATGGAATGAGTTATCAGCCACTCGCCTTCCTTTTACTCTAAATTATGCACAAAATCCGGATACACAAGTGGCTTAAACAAAGGTGCTGAATAGTTGTCTAATATCTGACTCATATCCAGCAAATTGATGATTCTGTCATCCGTGAAATAGACGTAGTTGACACTAGATGAGAAATAGGTATCAATATGTCTTGATAGTTCTAGGGATGTGCTCAGCTGAATTTTACAATTAAACAGGGTTCGAGAATAAGTCTCTATTGAGTTCCTTCGTTCGCCCTCGATTACGATTAGTAATGCATATTTTCATTCTGAAACTGT
>NW_027192262.1:0-3402 GCF_041956535.1 Calcarisporiella thermophila
CCTAAACCTAACCCATACTAGGCCTTCTTTGGCTTTTCGAGCGCGTTGGATATTGACGGTCCATGATACTATTGCCGGAAGGATATATAGAATTTTTGTCTACCCCCTGGTACGCTCGCCAGGTGTAACAGGGTTCGAATGGTAGACGAAGATCTTTATAAAAATAGAAGATCGGTCAGGAACAACAAAATAGACTGAATGAGTATATATATGAAAAATAGGAAATCAACTAATATGACATAATCTGGCTTTTCCAAAGGCTGACTAAAGATGCAGCTTCCATAAAACAATAAAACAAATATTAAAAAGGTAATAATAAACTCAAAATGAGAATGATGAATGAAATTAACCGTCACATAATAATGGAAAGTACTGCAAGTAGGTTCGTCCTGTTACAATTTTGTTTAATATGGAGAATTGAACGAATATTGTAATTTTAGACATTGATTTACTGTAAAAAAGGAGTGCTGCAATTCAAGTAGTATTTATTTATTGAAAGTGGAATAAATCACATAGACTTCCGAAGTGATGAGCTTCCGACGTGATATGAAACTTGACTAATTTTATTCTGATCTGATCCAAATCATCCCTTTTATTACAAAGTGGAATAAATCACATAGACTTCCGACGTGATGGGCCTCCGACGTGATGAGCTTCCGACGTGATATGAAACTTGACTTCTTTTCAATCGATCTGATCCAAATCATCTCTTTTATTACAAAGTGGAATAAATCACATAGACTTCCGACGTGATATAAAACTTGACTTCTTTCCATTCGATCTGATCCAAATCATCTCTTTTATTACAAAGTGGAATAAATTACATAGACTTCCGACAAGATGAGCCTCCGACGTGATGGGATTCCTGATCCAAGCCTCCTTGAGCTCATATAAGTCGTCCAAATCTCACCTTCTCGACCATCTGAAATGATGTTCTTTCTCAAAGTAAACGAACTTATGGACTCGTACAAACTAGATCTAATATAAACGCCTTAATTAAAATATAACACAAAAACCTAACCAACACAAGAAATCTCATATACGTTCTAATTTCAACCCAAACATCCAATTTTCAATCTACAGAATTGCATGTGCTTTTACGGTCTACAACTATCGCATATACAGTAGTCTTTCAAAATCTCTTCTGTCATCTGCTTCATTCTAAATACGAATTATACCGAAGTTTGAAAAACCCAATATTTAATACACTATTTGCCCTCAATTCACTATTACATCATTTTTGTTAAAGGTTTATTACTTTTAATTTATAATGTTGGCTATCAAATATTAAGGTTGTTCACATTAAAAATATTCGATAATTAAAAACAATGAATTTATCATTAGTGTTGCGAGTTTACATAAAAGATTAATAAAGAAGGGACAAAAAAAAATAATATTGAAATATGCTGAGAAAGAAAGATAAATAATAATAGAAACAGTCCTGGTATGATTTTTCTTTCTAAAATTTTATACAATATATACAATAAAAACTGGAGTGGCTTTTACACATCAAGTATAATATACACTATATGGAATGCTACTGGCACCTGGGACATTTTTATCCTCGGATGCTAAATTCAGATTTTTTTGTTGATCTCACCTTACATTTTGTGCTGGTTGTTTTTACTTTTATGCCCTCTCCAGTGTTCACTTAATAATAAGTATAAAGTTTTGTGAAAAATAAAAGAACTAGACCGTTGACTTGAAGACAGTACAACTATAAATATATTCCGGCCAGAAAAACATAAATTACTTTAAACTAGAACCAGCGGTATTCTTTTAATGTAATCAGATGCTGAGAACAGTACTTTTGGCTTTCATACGAAAACAAGTATATTAGATACAGCAGATTAAGCTAACTGACATCCAAAAAAAAAACAATCAAGCTCTTTACTAATTCATCGTATACAGTATTTACAGGAACATCAAGCATATATTGCAACGTACTTTACTGCAATCCGTTAAATGAGTAAACAAGATAACAAGAACGTAGCATAATTTTATCCTACATTGCTAATAAGCAAACTTCATATTTGCTTGCAAATAATATCTACTCCAAGAAGCAAATAGAAAAGACTTTAATTGAGCGCTATATCTTGGAAACTTTCATTTACCAATTTTAATTCCTAATAAAAGCAGCAAATAATATGAGCCACTTCTAGTGAAATGCTGCTGTAATTTCTCATAATAAAATTGAAAAATACTTTATCATTCAGTTAAAGCTAACCCATTATTTCCTGGCCTTCCTTCACTAAATTTTCATTCAATACAAAATCAACGCAAGTGACGCGTATTCGTTCCGGGTCAGAATCCGATATTTGTTTAAAATGTGCATGCGTACACCAGACTTTTCCGCGGGGGTAAGATTTAGGAAGACATTCCATTCTCATGATATGCTCCAAAAGAAAATCATCGAGTTGCATTATTTGCTCCTTCGTCATAGATCGACACAGCTCTCGATATTGGTTCAGGTAAGGTAAACTTTTCCAGCCCTGCATGCCCTTACCATTTAATTCCGCAGCTAGATTGAAATACATACGGAAGCGCTGTCTCCATGACATCCCATTAACAACACCGAATTTCTTGTTACCAATTTTCACCCGAACAGAGAATAGGAACCTAGGGTTGCGCACGTATTGCTTAATCTCTTTGATATCAAAATTAATGCTTTCAAGATTCTGAGACGCTGGATCGGCAAGATGCCGAGTCGGGTTTGGAAATGTTCTCCAGAGGTCACGCTTGAAGTCCTGGAAGAGCGCCCGCGCTACTTTATGGATGCTGTCTGCTTCGTTCCCGTATTTGCCTTCAAGTACTGCTTTATCCACTCCATGCCCTATCAAAGTAAAGAATACGATGAAAATGTAAGACAAAATTATAAAAGGTAGGAAGGAATACAGCAAAAGGATAAAAAAAAGGCACTTATAATTGGTCGATAAAATAACTATATACAGAAAAAAAAAAATACACACAGAGCTTATGGAGATGGTTCATAAGTCTGAGAAATAAATAGGCTATATACAGTATAGTAGGACGGTTTGGAAATTACTTTTGCGCTGCTGGACATGGTCTTCGAGGTTCTCTGAAATATTGAAGCTCTGCTTGGCACCCCCTTTTTTCTTCCGATTTTTTCGCGGTTTCAGCTTACGGTGCAAAGCTTGCAATTTTCGAGCCAAAGTCATATTGCAATGCCCACTGAGTCGAAACCCACTAGAATCAATGCACGCCAGATTATATAGTTTCATAGATTCCCAAGCTTTACTAAATGGCATAGGACGTAGATATTGGCTGTAGTCCAAAGGGCGTGAGATGATTCCTTTGATAAGCCAAACAAACAGCTCTATATATCGGATACTATAATAAATGGCATAGTAGGTCAGTGCAAAAATTAAGTCGATGTATTGT
>NW_027192263.1:0-3284 GCF_041956535.1 Calcarisporiella thermophila
CGTGAGCGCTCTCCCCGGCGGGATCGCCATCACCTGCGAGCAGCAGCAGATCCTGGGTCAGAAACAGGAGTTAAGGGACAGCGGGGAAAGCCTCAAGTCGCCGCTAAAGATCCACAACCTCTTGAACTGAGGGGATCCTGCTCCTGGCATCTTATGTAAATAAATATAATCTCGTGTAGCTAATGTATTTCTTCCTATTCAGATACTTGCGTCAGCTCTTTTTTTTTATTTTGTTTCTTCTTTTTTACATGTCTTTGTTGTAATGTCAAGTCGAAAATAAAATCCACAGCCATATTGCACCAGCTAGTATTATAGAGCATATTCATAGACATGTGTCGGATAGATTGCGGAGATATTATTCCTTCTTTTCGCCGTCACCCTTTTCCTCCACTTCCTCCTCCTTGTCGATCGAATCCTCAAGTTCGTCACTGAAGTCATCGTCTGTGCTATCTGCTCCACCGAAATCCCTCTTGCGACTGACGCGGTGCGTTACCGCGGCCCCTATTAGAAACAGGACTATCACACTGATTTGCTCGGCATACATCCGCCAACCAGGCCTGTATTCCACCGCGTGGAGCACGTTGCGGTCAACCAGATCGATCACGGCTCTCTGCATCCCCGCGTTGGTGAAATAATCGACTCCAAGCATGACGCACATGGCCCCCATGAATGCGAGCGAGAGAATAACCGCATGGCCCTGCATTGAACCAGCGAGGAACACCCCGACTACGACAAAGAAGGCCAGCACAAAATAGCGGGCCATCTCCTATTGTAGGATAGAAATTCGAAAGATATTTGTCAGTATCGCTCCCATGGGGGCAGGAAAAGAGTGGCCGATGAACTTTGCCGCTCACTTACATTGTAGATGACGTGATGCTCGTTCCAGCTTAGAAGGTGCACCCCCATGGACATCCCGCCGGCCCCCCCTGCGACGTAAGGGCCCATGCGACCAAGAAAGACGCCTCCCCCGGCACCCAGCATGCCAGCCGCCAACGGTACAGCCGTGTAGACCACATGTCTATTTTCGTATCCCCACGGCGGCTCAGCATTAGCCAAGGCGATGTAGGATAAAGTGGTGGCAAGCATGAGGGTGATGAGGGAATAGGTGAGACGGAGGAAGTAGGTGGCGGCAAAGAGAAGATAGAGGCCGATGAGGATGAGGAGCGAGCCGACTGTCGCGCGGGTTGGCGTGATGGGGGGATTTTCTATTGATGCGTCACGCAGAGTTTTTAGTTTAAACTATAGTTGCAAGGTCAGCCATATATCTGTTACCGAAGTTATCCAATTCGGGTCCCTCCTGGCGTACCGTTTGTAGTCGGTTTTGCTTCTTTTCGCTTAATAACGGATCTTGCTGGTTCGTTTCCTCTTGAGATTCCGTGTCTCCCATCTCGGATAAATGGGGGCTTCTCGTCTGATCCCCCACACAGCAGCGTGGATAGCACTCCATGGACCAGCTGTGAGGGGAGCAGTCGCAAACCCTGCAGCTTTCAAAGCAGGTTTCATCGTCGCAGCTTTGAAAGCCCCTTGGGACTTTCAGATTTAGCAAGCTAGAACTTGTTGAGGTAAGCGGCCGGGCGAGTACAGCTATGGAGAGGAAAAGGGGGAGGAGTACAATAGAGGGCAAATACATGTCAATAGTATTGATACATTCGCACGCGAGTGTCTATGACGACGCCGATGGGGAAAGGGGAAGGGGGCGGGGGGATAGGGCTTTCTTCAAGAAGATTTATTGCGCAACGATCGATGTCTGTGGGCCTCCTCCATTTGAGCCGGTCGATTTCGCAAAGAAACTGAGGCTCATTGCTATTTTGCCACCATGGCCGCAGAATGGACATGTGATTCGATCCTCCGCGACTGCGGACGGGGGTGACTGCTGGTTCCCAGCTAGAAATTGCATGGCAGCGGCGGGCATGAACACTGCAAGGGTGCTAAGAAAACCAACGAAGACACGGCGACAGATATGGAAGCCATCTCAAATTGCGGATATTCAAGGACTCTTTCCATCAAACATATTGAACCAATGGGGCGTGGGTTACTATTTTAAGATAGAAAATCGCTCATATTTTCCTGGTCATGTTCCCCCTCCTTGTTTTGCTCTTGCCTTCTGCATTCACCTCCACTCCTCTCCCCGCCATCCCATCCACCTCGCTCTGCATCCTCTCATGGCACTGTCTTTAATTTCTCGTCACATCATTCCTAAGCACCCCTGCGTGAGATGCGCGAGCGTGCTGCACAGCGTCGATCCAGAGAGCGTTGCATCCCCCTTTCAGGAGCTGCTGCGGCAACGAGTGCATCAGCCCCCTCCCTCGCCCGCTACATCCACGGCCACCCCCGCCCCCTCTTCGATCAATGCAGCTTCTGCATCCCTCCCACCCTCGCCACCGTCGCCACAGCCGGTCGCCTCCCAGCCCTCCCCCCCCACTCTGCATAAGGCGAAGCTCACGCTGACGGAACTGACAAGGGTGTTAGAGACCTCCAAAGAGCTTGTTGCCTTCTTGAGAAAGCAGGTCGAGTCGTCCCAGCATGATGCTGGAGGCAAAGAAATGACCCGGCATGAGATCGAAGAGATGCTCAAGCGGTGTAGGGAGGACATTGTCCGCGAGCTTGTGAAGGAGTTGAGAAAGAAATAATTTATCTATTTCCCCGCTCTTGTAATTTCTATTTACTCTTTTTTTTTCCTCTCCCCTCTCTCACCCTCTCTCTTTCTCTCTCTGTCATTTGATCTTCTCTTTGTTTTAATTGCGTGTTTGTAATTTATCTTCCCATTTCCTTTATATCTTTCGGCCATTCTCATTGTCGATGATCATGCTACGGAGGATGGCCATGATTGAATGAATCAGGGGGTATAATAGAGGCAGTCTTTTTTCCATTTCTAGGTAGAGCCAGCCTGCCGCTGACGGCAGTGTACTTCCTATACCCCTCCTTTCTACTTCAGCTTGGTCCACCCCACCTGCTCCTTTAATTTTCTCTACTCATTGTTTGTCCACAATATGTCCTTTGGTCCATACACCGAATAAACCATCTTTAGAAAAAACATTATGTTATATGTGCAAGGACGACTAAATAGCAATGCTATGTACATAAAATCAAGGTCACAGATCCATAAATAAATAACGAGCCACTCCCGAGATATCACAGTGCAAACCCACTCGAGCCCTCGCCTAGGAACCGGTCGCCGTTGGACTCTGCTCGGGTGCGCTTGCTCCTTCTCATCTCCTCCTCTTCTTCCCGTCCTTCCTCCTCCTCCTCCTCCTCCATCTCCATCGCGTCAGCTTCTCCGGCTT
>NW_027192264.1:0-3167 GCF_041956535.1 Calcarisporiella thermophila
GATTTTGTTGCGCCTATTTTTCTTTTTCTTTTTCTTTTTTATTTTTCTTATATCTCCCCACCCCTCTTTACGGGAGGGCCAAGGAGTTGCACTTGGGAAACGACAGCTTTTTATACTCTTGATTTATTCTCAGATTTTTTCTTTATTTTTCCTTAAATTTCTTTAATTTTCTATGCAAATTCTCTGGAAGTAGCTCATTTGTCCAATAAAACGGCCTCATCATCGTGAAGCATGGACTACTGACTGCCTATTCCATTTATACTAAGCCGTCGCATACGCTAGGCTTAGTGCTAAATTTTACTAAAAAATCCCTAAATTTTCCGCGGAGTTTGCTTAGGGTGGCTTCTTATAGGGATTATATCATTATTATTAACTTTATTTTGGCTTAGCTATTATTTTGTTATTTTCTTGTGTAATATTTATGGGAAGATATAAGCAATATCTGATCTGAGATTTCATATTCTTTTTGGCTTTTTGTACTTATTTAATAGTCTTTATTTTCTTTTTGTTAGGGGCCGATCTCTATTTTTTACTAAGATCATCTGTCTATATTACAAATCTTGTTACACTGAGACTATGTTCTTTAAGCTATTAGTTAGAGCTAAGAGTAAGAACAATATGGTTTAGGCGCGTTTATGATATAAGCGCATTAGCTCAGTCCTCAACAAAAAGAAAATAAAGTCTATTAAATAAGAACAAAAAGCCAAAAAGAATATGAAATCCCAGATCAGATGTTGCTTATATCTTCCCATAAATATTACACAAGAAAATAACAAAATAATAGCTAAGCCAAAATAAAGTTAATTATAATGATATAATATCATATCATAAGAAAAGATGTAAGCGAGCCATCCTGTTACACCAATTCTGGTTTTCCTTGAAAAATATACACATATATAATCGATCTCTTCCATATTACATTGAAAATTATATTGTAAAAATATATTTATTCTTCATTCCAGTTTTTCCAATGGCCAATAATGAAATAGCCTCAGTAGAAGCACCATCTACTGAACAAGTAGGAGAATTTTATGACTTAATCTCTCCTGCTATTACTGCTGCCACAGAGAGCGACTCTATACATTTCGGGTTTTGGGCAAACACTGAAGATCAAAGCTCACTTACTCAGGCAATAGAAAATTTAACGGATTTATTGATCAATAAAATAGATGTTAAATCGGGAGAGCGGGTTCTTGATATTGGTTGTGGGGTAGGAGGACCAGCAATCCGTCTTGCACGTATGACTGGGGCCAAGGTTGTGGGTATTAGTATTAGCGAGTCACAAGTAAAACAAGCGACAGAAAATGCAATTAAATCAGGAATGGCGGAACAAGTATCCTTCGAATATGCTGATGCAATGGATCTACCTTTCCCACCAAATTCATTTGATGCAGTGTTGGCCTTGGAATCTATAATTCATATGGACCGTCTCAATACGCTTCAGCAGATTGCAAAAGTTCTGCGCCCCGGTGGTCGTCTTGTGCTCACTGATATATTTTGTCGCGAAAGCGACTCATCGCAAGTTAATGAAACCATAGAGAAGTTTAGGAGAGGGTTTATGTTGTCTCCTCTTGCAAAATTGGATGAGTATCCGGAGCTTATCTCAAATGCAGGGCTCAAATTAGAGCAATTGTTAGATATATCACATAACACTAAAAAATCGTATTCCGCGATATGTGAGTCATTTCAAGAAAAAAAAGTGCAGATGAATACATTGATAGATACAGCATCTATCGACTCCATGTCTTCTCTTCTATTGCCAATGGCAGACATAACAGAGATCGGCTATCTCGTAATTGTGGCTTCTCGCATATAATACGGAAATCAGCTCCTGATGTAATGAAGAGAGATGGCTGTTAATGTGGTGAAAGTAATTTGCGACTTCAGAACTCCTATTGTAACACGACCGGTTTTATTCCCGTTTATTTTTGTTTTGAAGGCCCCATTTTTTCAACCAGATCCAAGTGCTAGAATGGCCTTCCCAGTCTCCAGACTTAAATCTCATTGAACACTTGTGGGGTGAAATACAACGACGCCTCGATAAGTATCCATTAAAGCCTAAGAACAAGAACGAACTTTGGGAACGAATTGAAAAGACTTGGGAAGGTATTGAGCAAGCGTATATCGAAAAACTCTATGCCAGCATGCCTGCGCGAGTCCATTCCGTGTATTACGCCAAAGGGGGCTACACTAAATATTAAGAAATAGCTTGGTGATAAAGGAAAGAAGAAAAAGGATTGATTTCGGGGAAATAGTTGCAAAAGTCACATATACACATTTGGCAATTTCAATCCCCTGTGTTTCGGATATTTTTTTTGTAAACTATATCAGTATATACACTGATGGAAAGGCTAGAACTTCTACTTTATATCAATAGAGTTTTAAGATTTCATTTAGATAAACGAAAGAGATATGAATGTATTTTGAAAAACACTTCAATTTCATAAACATTTGTGCGGCATCCTAATCTAAATAGATTGGTCCAATCAAATCTCATAATTCTTATTTCTATATTTCTGATTCTGTCTGATTTTTTGTGGAAACTCCCATATCTGCTGCCTTGTATGCCTCATGGTGACGCGTTATTGTGATGTGCGATGCCAGGCTGAAGACTAAATCGCGCGCGTCCGACGCTCTTTGGAGTAGCCGATCGGTTACCTCCTCGCCCAGTGCATTCCTTAGCCGAGGAATATCTCCTAACAGGATATCCAAGGGCCTGGAGATTAACATAACCTCCTTCGAGATTTCCCCCAGGTTCGCGTCGTGTCTTCTGGCGGTATGGCCCATGAATGGCCAGATCGACGGGTTCATCAGAGGTGCGTCATACTTGAGGTCTGATCGGGGGGGACTGCTGTCCCATATTACTTGTCGTTCCTCAGACGTGAGGAAGGACTCCGGTGCGTATGGTGTTTTTCGCCCAATCGCGTCCGCTATATCGTCCGCTGGCGTCCACTGATGTCTCTCGCGGATAGGCACTGGAGAGAGTAGTGCCAAGAGAGATCCTTCAGTATTCGCGTGCTGATTTGTTGCTTGCGTGGACGAGGGCTCCATTTCTCAAACGGAAGTATGCCAGTTCAAAAAACGGCCAAGGAGTTACACTTGGGAAACGACAGCTTTTTATACTCTTGATTTATTCTCAGATTTTTTTCTTTATTTTTCTTTAAACT
>NW_027192265.1:0-3164 GCF_041956535.1 Calcarisporiella thermophila
AATCTATGCCAAAATTGTAGGGTACAATGTAAAAATCTATAGAATTGCGGTAAAAATTGACCGGTGGGTATAAGAAAATTGGTAGGTCACCATATAGAAAAGTCACGTGACTTTACCCTTTTGGCTTGGAAATTAGGTATTTGGCCTGGAAGGAACTCGTCAATTTTTGCTTGGCCGTGACGTCCGGCCGAAATAAAATTAAACCAAGAATTTAACTTATAAACAATTAAATAAACAAAGGATTTATCTTTAAAAATTGGTATTTTTGTAATAAAAAGCATTAGAGTAAACATAAAAAACATACTAATAAATGTATTATATTATCCTATACGCTATAAAATTTAATTTATAGGGTTATTCATCAGAAGGAAGAATGGTAAAGTGCTCCTTGTCGAAGATATTAGTCTGCCGCCCCTTTTGAATCCACCCAACATATCTATCCAGTATTCTCACTTCAACAAACTCCCTTGAGCCATCATATATATCATATATTTCACTCTTATATTTACCTGTCCAATGCACATATACTAACTTTCGATTTCTTCCCTGATACATAAGATGAAAGTAAAATCGAGTTTACAAAGTCAATATTTTGGTTAAATTCAAAATTCATAAATTTTCAATGAAATAAAGTGCTGCGTATGCTCACTTCAACTTCTGCGTAAAATTCTTTTTACTCCAACTCTTCGGTCCTTCTATAATACTTAGTATTTCGGTGAATAAGCATTATAGCCTAGAAAATAATACAATACACTAGATAATGTAAATATTTTAATAAGATATATTCTTTTTAATTACTTGGGTACAACCTATTCAAGCGATTGTGTAGATAATAAACTTACAGCAGCTGCATAGTTAATGCATCTGAAATCATCGAAATACATATATGTATTTATGACATTTCATCGAGCCCAGGATATATCCATCCTTTGTTCGGAGTCGGCCCTACTGAAGTCTGTTCTTAGAACATCTAATTTAAAGCTATCCGATTTATCCACTCTCCTGCCTTGGAATCCTTGTTGTATTTGTAGATATCCCGGGGTGGCCTTCCAAAATCCACTGGAATATATTTTTTCGACATTCTTTTATAGCGGCAACGATTTTTCCTAAGATGAATTAGGAAGGATGTGATCACGATTTATCTCAGCTCTCTCAAGGAACAGATAACCATCAGTCTAGTGAGCATAGATGAGAAATACTATTATATACAAACTATCGTGCTTCCACCATATGGTTCTGGATACATGACGCTGAGCTTGACATTTCGAGCAGAGACAAATATACACATCTTGGAGAACTCATCAACTGTTTGCAGTTATTTACCAAATTGCAAAATTTTGAGAAGGATTATAAAAAAATCTTATACCGTGTATTAAAGAGGAAAGAATAAGTTTTCGAGAGGTATCAATTGGGTGTCTATAAGTGCGATAAGAGCAAGGAAAGACAAGAAAATTATTGTGAACTTAGATTCTTTTTACAATAACTTAGGTCACTTCCCACCCTTCTTTAATGAGAAGTTTTAAAAATACTTTGAGTAAAAGGGCATTTGACCCTATTGTGACTGCAATTTCAGACTTAGTTGTACATTCTTAATTTATAGCGATTTTGAGCGATTTTTCAACAACCCCAACCCCAACAAAGATGTGTTTTTCTTCTCGTTCTTTCTCTTATGTACTTTCGGGATCAATTCCAAATGAGTAAAAACCATTTTCGTCCAAACAACAAATGGCTCTAAATTGTCCAAATTTCAATAACTTGGAGAATTTTCGCTTGAAAATTTCTCACCTGATGCACTTGAGTTGATCGTAATTGCATTAAAAGGAGTAGAGAAATGCCGAGGAGGGGAGACAGTTATCATGCCGTTCATAGTGACTCTAGCAGAAACCACAGAATTTCATCTCCAGCTATACGTCCGGGAGACTATTTGGATCGGAGTAATGTAGCATACAGCTTTTCAGAGATTAAATGTCGAGATATAAGTCTGGAGAAGAAGTATAATATAGGTAAGTATAATAAGAAGTCAAACATTGTGTAGGTAAAATTTCCCACATATTTACGGCTGCATCTATAACCTAATTTCAGTTTCAGTATTTTGCTCTATGTAGGCTTAACTATTTGCAAATACTGTTTATTAATCTTTAGCATCTTTTATGGAATGATGAAAATGGAGAGCGTAGTATTGCTAAACTAGGGTGAGCAGTTAAAAGAGCTTATGTAAATGTTGCTGCGTTTTGAAGATTGATCCAATATACCGCGTAAGTTTTAATAGAATGGCCACTTGATAAATGGGAACTAAATAACTTGATGTTTTACAGACTATCTTGCTTTATCTATCTTGGGAAGTGTAATGACCGAGTGTGGAATCGATCTAATCAGTCTTATAGTTCTCAAGAGAGACCTAAAATTATGAGTGCAGTGTGGAAAGTACATATTCTAATGCCCTCTAATAAATGATTAATTAATTTTATCAAGACTAACATAATATATACTTTTTAAATTGCTTTAGTTTAAAAGAGCACAGCCAAGGTTTCCTCCTACTCAAAGGACTGGGCAATACACGAGTGGATTAAGGAACTGATCCATAATAGACGTAGGTGTTACGCTTGTTTTTACTTACATCTATACCTATAAAATATTGATCATTATGCTTAATTTTCAAATGTCATATTTGACGACTTAGGCGCATATCAAGTAGAAAAGTCAAGAGATAAAATATTACAAGAACGGCAAAGATATTTGATGAACCCGAAAGCTTATCATTAAATTCAATAGGTGAGCGATGCCCAATATGAAGATTCTGAATTAGGGTTCGAAACCTCAGAAAAAGTTAGTGTACAATATTAGCATAGTGCGGTATAGCTACAATATTATATGAAAAATAATATCCAATTCTTTCATAAGACCTTCTTCTAATCTTTCTTATTTTCATTTCTAGATGAGCCGCTGATAAAACGACGAAAGGGATTAAATGATATTAGTGTATTTCAAGGTCAGGACACAACAGATACAAATGGGGAGCGCCCTCCGATGAATGCCCAGCAATTAAGCAGAGTAGGAAGAGAGCCAAGAGGAATAATACTGAGAATGTAAATTAACTCAAAGCGAAGAAAGGGATATGAAGTGCAGGCCCAATGGATATTTGACAAGAGCAGCCAAAAAATGAG
>NW_027192266.1:0-3120 GCF_041956535.1 Calcarisporiella thermophila
AAAGCAACGGAAAAGGGTCTATAAGAATACGCGAGGATAATCGGGATGGTCGCGAATGCGAAGCAAAACAAGGGTTGAGAGGAAACTAGATTAAGAATTATGCCGCCCAGTTATATTGTCTGTAATTTTTAGCTTGTTGTATGAGCCACCTAAATAATCTATTTCAACAAATTAGACAGTGATTTGTGTAAGAGGGCATCATACGACCCTTGGTAAATTGTTTATTAAGGATGACTACAAGACTGAAATTGAGAGGTTAAGTGGACCGTATGATTTTGTTAAGCCAATCGAGAGGACAGTTATCGGCCCATTCTGCGATCTCTAGATAGCTTGACGAGATAGTTGAGCTGAGAATAAAATAGACCAGTGTTGTAATAGAGGTTGGACGATGGGGAAGGACCGAAAATCTGCTTGTACTCTTAGGAAATCAAGACTGGAAGGAAAAAATTGACTAAATCCGGTGTCGCCAAGACCACGTAAATATATATTCAAAGGTCGAATGAAGGTCCCAGTAGAGCATTATGCTTAAAGAACCTATTTTCCGTGAACAGTCTCTACGCGTTCAAACCTCCGCTTGTTGCTTATCCCTAACGACATCAGGTTGCATGGCACAAACTTGTGAAGCATCCAGCGGAGATAAACAGCATTATCTATTTATCTATACATTACAAGTCAAAGCCAACAGTTCGGTACGAATACAGAACTTTTCTCTTCTGAACTAGGACGGTTCCTGATTGCAAGTAACAAGGTAGAGAGGGAATGGAAGATTGGACCGCCGAGCCTCTAGTAGAGAGATTAGTTCCAACACTTTAACCATTTCAATCTAGGTATTGTAAACCTATTTCGGAGTGTGCTCTGCGTTCAGCAACAGGTTCCTGTCAATTAACGAGGAAATTGCGGGCTTGTATTCATGAAATTTATTGGAATACGCATAAGCCGCATGTAGATTTGTGATAGAAAATTACGATCGCAGATGCTCTAATCGAGTTTGATAGCGCATTGTTTGCAGGAAGAGTCTCGACTTATTTCATCAGAATGGTCACCACTCTCTGTGCCAACACACCATCTCGTTCTAGTGCTACCTGGTAACGTGGATCCTATTCGCAAAATATACATGAATTCAATGCATACGTAGCCATCAAGAAATCTTCGATGAATGCTCTTGTATCTCCGTCGATTCTGAAGACTAAAAAGAGCTACAATCATAGAAAAGCGACATCCAAATGCTCTAATTGAATTGGTGGACTTCAGTCGGTGAGATAGGACAGAAGAAATGATACTCTTAGTCACTTTAAAATCTATCAATAGGAGACATCCCGTGGGATCGTCTCCTTATGCAAATAGAGACTAAATCACTCTATTGAGGTAGCATTTAAAGCACTCGTTTTAAAAGACATTATCTTATGATGTAGCAGCTCTAACTTTTAAATGCACCAGCCGAAACAAGTGAGCGCAAATCTTACTTTTGAATGGAAGCCATAGAAATAGTCAAATAATTGGGATGGAAAAAAAAGGCGATAAATATATGTAATGCTGAGTCCTGATAAGATGCCCGTGCTGGCAATAAAGCTGTTTGATATGCACCTGTTTTTCAAAAGTATTGCTCAAAGCGAAGGAAAGAAAATGGAATTGCTCAGAAACATGAATACATGGGCCGGCAGATGTAAGTATTTTGTGCATTGACTAGCCTCAAGGACTTGGCCAATCCATGTTAGCTAATTCGATCAGATCTCGTGCTTAGCTTGACAGCGTTAACATTTCGGCGCTATGTTAAGCTTCAATTGAAGTGTCATGCGGGAGAGAAGAGCTTTGTTAACTTAGGATTTGCCCTCGGTAATAAGAAAGCCGAAATCCTGCAATCTTGTCAAAGGGGTGTCAGAGTTTAGATTGAATATATGAGGTTGCATTTCAAGAGGGCCAAGGGCACTTGGTCGACTCATCCAATACACCTGACCTCACGCCCCTCTGAATCACCCTCCAGCTTACTAACAAGGATTCTCTCCTTCTAAATCGTATGAAACAATTATAGCTTCGCTCTTGCACCTTACACCACTCCCTTGTCCATCGAAAATGCTACGGCTGTAATTTCCGTCTTACAAGCGAGAAGTAAGCTAGCAAGCTTGAGGCTTTTTACTCCTGGGAAAAAAAGATAAGATTCGGCCGGTATGCATCTGGGAATATTAAATTAGTGCCTTTGGCTAAGCTGAAGTTCGAGTTGGGCTAGCGCCTTGCTAATGTTTCTCATCACAGTTTGGGTTTGCGAACGCCACGGTGATAAATCTGTAGCTCCTCAAAGCGCACTTCCAAAGCTTCCGCTAATGGAATGGGGATAAAGTCTATAGGCGTGGTGAGGAAAAGAGCCTTGCATGTTTAGACTGTAGAGGCTCAGCATTGTTGAGATAATTGATTGGTTTTGTAGGTCTCCAATTCTGCCATGGGCCTGAAGTTGGCAGTTGACAATACCAATTAATCAAACACCATTTACACCTCTGAATTGACAATAGACGGCTCGATTGCGACTTGCGCCAACCCTCTTTGAGCCGCTAATGGCTTATTAGCCAAGGCTTAGAGACGAGAATGAAGACCTTGGGTGGTCTTTAGTGGAGAGCGTAATCTATGGGATCGAAGTTGAGAAGATAAAAAAGGGATGGCGAAAAGGGTGGCGCTCCATTGGTGGATCCCGGTTCTGTCAAATCAAAATAACTTCAGATAAAAAGGTTGGGAATTGGTGGTTCAAAACCTTCTTTTTAAGATAGCTTGGGGATTGGCATTTATGATTTCATATATAGGGTTTTTTTAGCGCTTCTGTGTAATTCCCTCCCCACCTTTTCCTCATTTTCCCAGTCAATTTGGGCCGGAGCACCTAATGTTGGGGGAGAAATTTGGGTCGCTTAGAAGGGGAGCCGTGGCATTGAAGAAGATAACCGAGATCGAAAATAAAACTTTTGGGGCCTCCGATTTATCAACAAATCAAATCTTTATAATCAATGCACAACAAACGGGAAAATAAGGAGATATAGCTTACAAGGACGCGTTGCTCTCTTTCTTCTCGTTTCGCTTCTCACTCGCGGCCATCCTAATTATCCTCGCGTATTCTTATAGACCCTTTTCCGTTGCTCC
>NW_027192267.1:0-3114 GCF_041956535.1 Calcarisporiella thermophila
CAACAGTCCCCCTTTCTTAATAAACTCGTCCTCGAGCTTATATATCACCTCCCGTACTCGCTCTCACTCTCCTTTACCATCAATATTCTCCTTTCAGTATACGAACGCACTCTCTTGTTATTTCTCGCGCTTCCTACTTCAGGAATCATATCATGGGCACGTGTATAAGGCAACAATCGGTCCCCGTTCACTGGCGTTTCCCTCAGTCTTCCGGTCTCGTCAACTAAGATATAGGCACCTTTATCTTTGACCTGAAAGACTCGAAACGGACCTTCCCACTTCGCGTCGAATTTATCGTGCCCTTCTATCGCCACTAATACCTCTTCGCCCACTCTATATTTCCGTGGCGTTATGTTAGCGTCATATCGCAGCTTGCTTCGCCGTTGTCTCTTCTCGTGACGCTCTGCCGCTAGCCTTCTAGCTTCCGGTAAGGTTTCACTTATCCCCTGAATCCTCAAACGAAGCTCTTCCTCAAAATCTCCTTCTATTACTGCCCCACTAGCTGCTTGCCACGCTCTAGGCATAACTGCTTTTTGTCCTATTAGCAGCTCACAAGGCGTCATTTTGGTTGTTGACTGAACCATCGTGCGCATCGCCAACAATGCCTCTGGCAACCTCTCGTCCCATTCCTTATCACTCGCGATTTTTGCAATCGTTTGGGTAAGGGTTTGGTTAGTCCTTTCCACCATACCATTGCTCTGAGGTCTGTATGATGTTGTCGGTGCCGCACGAACTCCCAATCGCTCCAGATATATCTTCATGAGCTCGCTCGTAAAGTTGCTTCCTCGATCTGAAATTAATCTCATTGGGCACCCATATCTTGACACAATCTCCTCGAAGACAAAGGAAATCGTTTCTTCCGTCGTTATTGCTGGTACCGCCTTGGCGAATGGGTACTTTGAGAGATAATCGATCGCCACGAGAAGATACCGATTTTCGTTCCTCGTGGGCGGTAGCGGTCCCACTGCATCGATCCCTATTATCTCCAATACCCTATTAGTCCTCACTGGTCTCATCTCTTCTACCCTCATCTTATTCCTTCTTCTCTGGCAGCACTCGCAAGATCTCACAACCTCCTCCACCACCTCGTATAACTGAGGACCTTCATATCTCCCCTTTACTCGTTCCCACGTCGCCCTCACTCCCTCATGCGCTTCCTCGTGTACAACTCGTACCGTTGACTTTGCATTCCCAGTGTGCAGTACCTCGATCGGTATATCTGTTTCTTTTTTCAGATATAACTTTAACTCATTCCCAACCGCACGGTACCGCTGCGACCATCTCCTAATCTTCCTTCTCGTTGCTCTGTCGCAATCCCTGGGAAACGATAGCTCCGTCAAATACCTCCAGATCGCTACATACTTCGCCAAATCCATTCCCTGTCTCACTCTTCGCCTCTCTCTCCCCCTCCTCGAATTAGGCACGTCCCCGTTCCCACTCTTCTCACCATTCCTTCTCCTCTCTTCTTCCACCACATTAAGAACTCCCCGCACCCCGAAACATTCACCATCCACCACGTCAATAGGTAACCTCGACAATGCATCAGCCGGGTTGGCCTTACCCTTCCGATGCTTAACTTCAAAATCGTAATTTCCCAGCTCCATCGCCCAACGTGCTACTCTCCCCGTCGGATTCGGCATGTTAAATATATACAGCAGGGATGAATGATCAGTTATCAACGTGAACTTGATTCCCGCCAGATAATGTCGGAAATGCTGTATTCCCCATACAACCGCCAAACCCTCCAAGTGCGTAATCGAGTAGTTCTTCTCGCTCCCGTGTAGACTTCGACTCGCGTATGCAATTACGCGTTCATCTTTCGGTCTAGTACCCGTCACCACTTTGTCCGTTGTTTGAGAAAGGATTGCCCCGATACCCTCCTTTGAAGCATCTGTTGTAAGGATCGTATGCTTATTGTCGTCGAAGTAAGCCAAGATCGGAGGTGATGTCAAGGCTCCCTTAATTCTCTCAAAAGCTCCGTCGCATCCCTCATCCCAACAGTACTTCAACTTCACATCCTTCTTCATCAACCTCGTCAACGGTGCTGCAATCGTGGCGAACCCCTTCACGAAGCGCCGGTAATAACTAGCTAGTCCCAAAAATGAGCGCAATTCTGAAATCGTCTTCGGTTTCGCCATGCCCAACACCTTTTCTGTCTTCCTCTCATCAACCGCCACCCCATCGGCTGACAATACATGACCCAAGTACTCCAACTGTTCCCTTGCGAAAAAGCATTTTGCTGGATTCAGCTTGATATTATGGTTGCTAAGTCGTCGGAATACTTCAGCCAAGTCCACCAGATGCTGCTCAAAGGTGGGTGAAAACACATTAATGTCGTCTACGAATACAACCGCGCATTTCCACAACAAATCACCAAGAGCTGCTTCCATGAGTCTCTGGAACGTCGCAGGGGCATTTGTCAACCCGAACGGCATTACCTGGAACTCATATACGCCGTGCTTGGTGGTGAATGCTGTTTTCTCACGATCACTGGCCTTCATCGCTACTTGCCAATACCCTGATGCTGCATCTAGAGACGAGAAAAACTTAGCACCGTGAGCGGCATCCAACAATTCTTCCACCCGAGGGAGAGGATAAGAATCCTTCTTAGTGATCTTGTTTAGCTTTTTATAATCCACGCATAACCTGATCTCGCCATTCTTCTTGGGCACCAACACTACCGGAGACGACCATGGTGAATGCGATGGTACAATTATATCAGCCTCCCGTAACCGTTTGATCTCCTCCCTAAGAAACTCATGTTCCTTCCTGGTCGTGCGATAGGGCATCTGTTTGATTGGTCTCGCCCCACCCGTGTCTATCGAATGCTCCACCAGCGTCGTCTTCCCCAACTCTGATATATCCTTTGCAAACACTCCCCTGTTTTGCTCCAACACCTCCTTCAACTGAACTTCCTCACTCCTCGTCAACTCTGCCCTTTTTCTTCCAATTATTGCCTTATCATCACCAAATCCCAGTTCCTCGAAATCATCTGGGGCCGCCAAATGGAGGCCGCCATCTGATTTCCTTTCCTCCTCTTTTCCCATCTCTTGCTGGTTTCCCCTCTTCACCGTCTCATCCTCAGCCTCCACCGCTCTGCAAAAATACATGTTG
>NW_027192268.1:0-2976 GCF_041956535.1 Calcarisporiella thermophila
ACCACCGGCTGCCCCCATCAGCAACTTTGCCCCTACGATGAATGAACCCCGGGGTAAAGAAGCCGAGGGAAGCTCTCCGGGAGAAAGCGACCACGTCGCCCCTGTAACGAGCGCTACTACCCTCGAAACCGCCCAACCACGCCCTCCACCTGCTGCGAGAAAGCCCGCATCTTCGCCCAAGATGTCTTATGCCGAGCTTGTAAAAAAGTTCCGGATAAAGGAGGAAGACAGGGATAGATTCATTCTCTCTCTGTCAATTCTACGACAGACCAAGCCCCCCAAGGAGTTAAGGTCGACCATGAAAGCTGATCTGCAACATGAGCTGAGGAGGGTGTATGTCACTGGCCTTCCGTTTATAAGGGTCAAAGAGCTGTACAAACACCTTTTTAATATGCGGATTAGAATGTCCAAGGTGTTTAACGTCGCATACCTTGGCAGGCATACCGTAGAAATCCTGGTAGCGGCCGACTACCAGAACAACTTGGAGAGAACCCTCTTCACTCTTGGCTTGACGGTAGATCACGAGTATGATCCTACCAAAACCTTGGACCCAAAGGCGGACGAGGCTATCAAGGCCAAAGTCAAAGCCTCCTTCCTGAAAAGGCTGTGTTCCACAGCCAATAGGGCAAGAAGGGATCCAGCCAGGAAATTCTTCGCAGACTGGTTCATCCAGGAAGGAGGCAATCCCTCGGATCTCCAAACGAACCCAGATCATTTGAACCCAGATCTCTCTGCTCCCACCACCACCACCACCATCACCACCACCATCGCCGCCGCCCCAATCCCCAATCAACTCGAGATGACCCCCACACCCGGAGCTCAGCAAGACATAGACAAGCGCCCCCAGGAGAACCCCGTGACCCATGAATAAGACGGTCCTTAGAGTTGGTTACCTGAACGTCCATGGACTGGGCCTCGCAGCTTTTGACTACATGGCCAACCTGCTTGATCCCTTTCTGGATATCCTCTTCCTAGCAGAAACATGGTATATGAATTATGAAACCTTGCTCAGCCACCCCCACACTCTAGCCCATACACCTTACCCCCACCAAAGAGATACATGGGCCGTCGGTCATGTACCCGGCGGAATCATTGCCCTAGTCAACCCCTCCATCCGACGACGAATCACGGGAGTCCTAAGCTCACCCCACTCGCTGACAGTGAGCATGGGGGAAACAAGCATATGCGCCGTATACTTCCCCCCCTCTCTGCATAAACACGATGCACTCCACCTTAAAACTTATATCCCCGATATCCCTCTGAGCATGCTCATTGGAGATATCAACACCTACTACGGCGAGCTAACCGGTGATAAGAAAAGCGGCCCTGAAGACAGGCAAGCTTTCTTCGCCGGACTCGCCTTCGAGAAAGGCTTGGAATTCCACGTCCCGTCCCAAGGCGCGACCAGAGTGGATCATGTGTTCGCGTTGCCTGGCCGAGTGCTAGGATATAGAGCGACCGATCCTCCACCTATAGCGGCCACAGATCACATTAGCTTCCTCCACGTAGAACTAGATCTAGATTATTCACCTATAAGCGCTCACCCGAACAACCGAACCAAGGCATGCATCCCAAGATACCACCTGAACCTTCTCCAAGATCCCCACACGAGAAACACTTTATCCACCACCTACTCGGCAGTGATGCAACACTATACCCCGTTGCAAGATAAGCTACGCCACAGACTCGAAACACATTCCCTCGAAGAGCTGCAGGAGATGGTTGACTTGTTCGACGATACTCTACTTACAGCGGTCCAGTATGCGGCCGAGGAAACACTCGGCTCCTACCTGCCTACGGTAGCAAGACAGCAGCAGGACCATCTACTCTCCAAACTATCCACCCCCCTCTCGCTCTCCGAGGCGATGAGAGTTTTCAAACGCGCCCAACGGTCCACCCGGCTAGACAAACATATCAACTCTAGAAACCCCGGTCGTACAGTTGAAGAGGATGTAAGGGACCATTTCCAACACACCTTCCAGTATTCAAGCTCGCAATCAGACGACGACCCCCCAACACGAATCCCATCCACAGCCTTACTGGGGGAGGGGAAAGCACTAGCGACCTACTTTACCCCAGTAAACATTCTGGAATTCATCCTCAACTACCCCGCCCATAAATCCCCCGGAGGGGACTCCATACACAGAGAGATACTACTAGCGCTACAACCAGCCGGATTCATGGACCACCTATCCCATCTTTTTAGACTGTGTGCCCTCGCTGGCTGCACACCGAGGCGATGGAACTGCTCCGTCGTCTTCCCAATCCCAAAGTCGGATGACGCTCGAGTCATTTCGGACTTCCGGCCAATTGCTCTCACCGTCATGTTCAGAAGAATATTTGAGGGTGTCCTTCTCTCTTCTTTGCAGTATGACTGGACCAAGCGATCCCTCTTTCAACACAACTTTGGCCAAGCGGGCTTCCGCTGTGGCTTCTCCACCCTCACCCATGCCCTGATCTCCCACGAGTGTAACCTACTAGGATTTGGCATCAAAGCATTCATCGACCTCCGCCAAGCATACGACAAGGTGAAGATCAACAGACTGCTGCGGAAACTCCAGTCAAAAGGTGTATCCCCGGTCCTGGTCAACGTGATAGCCTCGCTCTTCACCAACACCTCCTCCCAACCCGTGGTGAATGGGGCCCTCCTCGAACCCATACCCCACCACAGGGGATTGTTCCAAGGTTCGCTCCTCTCCCCATGGCTCTTCAATATCTATATTGATGACCTGGCGGAGCGACTCAATGGAAGAGTCCCATCGCCCACCCCGAGAGCTCTCTTCTTTGCCGACGACATCCAAATTCAAGGGAAAACCCCGAATGAAATCCACGAGTCCTTGGCCCATTTGGAAACATGGCTCGTGGAGAACGGAATGGAAGTCAACATCAACAAGAGCGGAATCACCGGGGCCAAGCAAGGCACTGTCTTCCACCTGGCCAACCAAACAATCCCGCACAACACCCACTACAAGTACC
>NW_027192269.1:0-2946 GCF_041956535.1 Calcarisporiella thermophila
AGCTCTCCTTCACACACGCGCGCTCTCTCTCTCTCTCTCTCTCTCTCCCCATGCCCTAATGCCGTGCTTTTCATTATCGAGGCGGGCATTTATAGACAGCCCGATTGTTGCTTGGCCGCGATTGTCCAAATTTTAGTCACAGGATTTCAAGGCGAGATTCGCGGGAGGGCCTGGCTCCCGCTCCACACGGAAACTGTGGAGAAGGTTCTACGGGCGGCAGAGAAAATGAACAAGCGGTAATTAAAATTCGTGCAGCTGGGGCGACGTGACAAAAGAGAGAAAAATTAAAACGCTGCAGCTCACTTCAAACTCACCCTAAATGGAGGCTTGAGCGGCCGGCTCCATTTGTCCTTATTCCGCCTAACACGTCAATGCGTATCAAGCGCGGTTTCCTTTTAAGCCCATGTGAATGCTAAGATAAGAGGGCGCCTGCTGCTTACGCGCCTAATTGACGCTCCATTTTATGCTTTAAGCGTAAGCGTCGTACATGGATTGACGCGGCCATCGGATTGATCGAGGCTTTAATGAAAGAGAAAGGCTCTCACCGAACCGCGCTCGCCCCCCATCTTAGCTAAAGCGCGCACGCAACGGGTAATGGGGAACGAGTTTTTTTTATAACGGCCCACAGCTTAAGTTGGTGCCAACCGCGATATCGGGTTTGTCGAGATAAATTGGCTCTGTTTTGTTTTGTTTATGTTGTCTGTTGGTGTCGCAAGCGACCTCGGGGCCTAGGTCATATGATGAGGTGGCCGGATTCGATTTTAATTAGGTCCTTTGCGGCCTGAGGGCGAGGGCCGCCGTCGATCCGAATGCGCCGAGCTCCACGTCTTAAACCCGCCCCCGCGAGGCAAGGATTGGCCCGAGCCGAATCTCTCGTCGAGGAGGGGCCAGCGTCGTCATCCACCACCCAATGGTGAAATGGGAGAGGCCGGTGCCGAGCCACCGGCTCAGCGCCTCTCCTATTGCGCGCGTCGGCCGCGACAAGTCGCGCTGGCCCTGAGCCGAAGCAGACCAAGGCAAGCAGCATGCAGCGTCAGGAGCATGCCAAACCTGGGGCAGGCAACAGGGCCAGCCTTTCTGACAGCTCCTTAGGCTCTCCTGAATGGCGCCGCTCGCTGTATCGACTTTTTTTTACAGTTGGGAAATTGGAATCCGATATGGAAGAAATGAAAACTTCAAAAGAGGGAACCGGTTCGTCCAGCTAATAAGCTGAGAAAGCGCAGAGAAGTAAACTTTCGACATGCACCTCAATGCTGACCCACGGCAAAAAGAAGTTTTTTTCTTTTGTTTTGAGAAGCAAGACATAAAAGGAACGCTCGCTTCCTGTGCGTGAGTTTTCGCAAACCATTTTTAAGGCCCTCCAGCCGCTACTCACACCCCCTTCCTCTGCTTCTCTCCCTCCCCTCGCCGGTGCCGACCCCCAGCCAGACGCCAACGGTGACGAGCAGCGCCGTCGAAAGAAGAAGACTCCCGCCGCACCCTCCTCGCTCCCTCCGCGGCCGGCTTGAACCGCCCTTTCGCCATCCCTCTCTCCCCCCCCCCCCACCTTCTTCTCCCTCGACCCTTCTTCCCATTCCCTCTCCACTCCCCATACCCCCGCCCTTTGATGCATTTAGCCATCCACTCGAGTCCCGCTTCCCAGCGCTGAGCGCATTGCTTTCCACAGATATATATACCTTGACTTTAGCTAATATAATAAACCCGCCATGGCCCATTTCCACCCACGCCATAAAAGTGTCCCTCTTCTCATCAACGAGATGGAGGAGTCCGCCCTCACCACCTTCACCTCACGGCCCCCGTCATTCTCCACCTCCGAGCTCTCGTTCAAGGCCGCGGCTCCTGCGACGCCTCCCCATCCACACACACATACTCATGCCCAACACCTAGTCGAAGCAGGCTGGCTCCGTTCGATCCCTGGCCACCTCCCCCATTACGGCGCCGAGGGTGAGGCCTACCGCGGGCTTGGGTTTGGATCCGTCTTGGGGGGCGAGGGGATGGGATTTCAGGCGCCTCCCGAGCTCTGTGACGACGACGAGGAGGAGGACGAGGAAGAAGAAACAGACGACGAAGAGGAGGAGGACGAGGAGGGAAAGGTGGCGGGGAGAGAGGCGGATGGCCGCGCCGCAGAGGCTGAGCCGCGCGGGCTGAAGATATTCGACGTGAACGTGGTCAGCTGTTTCTCCACCCTCCCCCCCTCTTCCCGGCCCGACTCTTTGCCGCTGCCTTCACGGCCAACTCGTCCCACCGCAGACTCGTCGCGCTCGCCGTCCCCCCCCTCCCCCCTCCCCCCTTCCTCTCCTCACTCTTCCCACACCGAGGAAGCGCAGGTGGAAGAGAATCTGGATCTCCAAAAACGCCCCGTCCCCCCGGTAGTGCGTAGGTCATCGCTCCTCTCTGAGCTGCTGGTTGCCGAATCTTACTGCCGCGAGCTCAAGTTCCTAACCCATCGTCCGCACAACCCGCTCCCCCATACTTCTCCGGCTGCGCCGCATAAGCATCTGACCACTCCACTCTCCGCCTCGGTTGCCACCTCGAGCATCATGTCTTACGTCGACGCCGAACTTCTGGAGGACATGCTCTCTCAAAATGCGGGGGAGGAACCTCTCAAGGGCTACTGGGAATATGGAGCGAGTAAAGACGATACAAGGATTAGGTGGACACCGGGCCAGGAGGCCAATGGGAGGCGGATCCTGCGCGAGCGCTTCTGCGAGACAGGAGTTGAGATAACGCAAAGCGCCAAGAGTGGCGAAGAAAAAGAGACAAGACACAACAACTACGTTGTTGACGCCAGTGTTGAGGATGACGAAGGCGACGATGTCATGTCAGCAGTGCAATCGGAGCTGGGTGTCCAACCTTGCTTACATCGAGCGATCAACAAGGCGCACTGGAAGGTAAATTGAATTCCTCTCGTTGAATCTTCACTCCACCCCTTCAGAGCAGATCACT
>NW_027192270.1:0-2931 GCF_041956535.1 Calcarisporiella thermophila
TATTGGAACAGCTTGACAAGAGAAAAGTAAACGCAAACGGAGTTATTTGGCCTCACATTGTAAATATCATTGCTTTTGCAAATATGTTAGATTTATTATTTTGTGATACGTGGAACATTTTTTTCCAATTTTTTTTTTTGTAGATGATATATTTTTTTCAAATTTTCAATAAACATCGTATTTTCATTACTATAATATTCACTTTAACATAACAGAAAAGATAGTATGATGACACTTGATAATTTTAAGAATAGATAATCTAAGGTATACCTGAATATACCATACCTAACTATATTTTTTGAAGAATGAATTTTTTATCCTATAAATTTTGCAGTATTTTCAATACAGGTGCTAAATGAAAATATTTTACATGCACATACGATGTAAAAATATTTCGTAAGTTATAATGCGATTTACTTGAGTCGACGAAGAATCACGGAAAGCTTGAGCCGTTACTTATATAATAAATGAGGAAATATAGGGATAGCGGCAAAAAGCTATATAAAATATTTTTTTAACGACTCGCAATGTTTTACGTCTAGTTTTTTGTGTAGTATTAGGAAATATCTCACGCCATATTTGTTATAGATCGTGTCTTAAAATATTTGTCTTAACATTGGATTATTACCGTTATCAAAGTCTATAATGGGTATATGAAAGTAAAAGTTCACGGAAAAAGGAATCGCCACCTCCGATTGCGGACTTTATGACTAACTTGGCATTTTGTCATTCAAAGCTTTCCAACCCTGAGATAAGTCACTGAACTATTCCTAATTTGGTTCGATGCAATTAATCCCAACCATTGCAATAATTCGATCGATCCCAGCTTGTTAATTTCATTACGGAATAATTGTTGAGGGGTTGTACGGGAAAAGATTATCCATGGAAAACTCAGTGCGTTTCCAGTTGGAGAGTTACAACCATGACTCCCCCATGAATTTTTGCGTATCGCATTTTGATCAGATGTCATATAACTGACAACCCGAGTGCTTGACAAGCTTCGAATATTTCTAGGAGAGCAAAATCGTTTAACCTTCACGGAGAAAACTTTTGGTTTGTATGCCCCACTTCTCTACTACTCTCGCAAAACTAAATGCCGAACGAACAATTATAAAGTGTCTCTTTCTCTGACGTGAAAGGGTTTTCTACAATATTCTATACTTTATCCCTTATATCTCTTTATCTCTTGAAGTAACTGATACACAATCAATATGCCTGTCGCTGAAGTACTCTCAACTCAGCTTGAAGCATCATCTGAGATGAAAGGAATTGAAAATATAGTGCGAGTTGTGCAGAATAATGCAAAAGTCATCCCCAATAAACCCTATATCATGTATGGAAGTGAAAATGGGGAATACACAAACTACACATTCAAGCAGTTTGACAATGTCACCACCTCCGAGGCTCTCTACTGGTCGTCAAAGCTGAACACACCAGAGGGGTCAGCACGTAAGGTCGTGGCTCTGCTTCTTACAAGCTCACACTACATCCCTATCATCGTAATTGCACTTGCCAAGCTGAATATAGTCCCGTTGTTGTTGAGCGTTCGCAATTCTCCAGAGGCAATCAGGCATCTCGCTAAAGAGGCAGGTGCGTTTGCGTTGATCCATGACGTTACCACGGAACCACTAGCAAAGACAGCGATGCAGAAGGATGTCAGCATCGACATTCAGGCGATGCATTATCCCGATTTGACCAAGGAGGTATTAGATCAAGAGGTGGATGGTGCAGGGGTAGTTAAAAATGACCAAAGGTAATCGCCGTCGATTTGGCGTGATGAGAATGAGAATACTAATATATGGAATCGTTTTCTATGTTTTCATAGATACCACGATGATTTTATCATTCTACATAGTTCTGGAAGCACCGCATTCCCAAAACTTATTACACAGAGTCATCGCTATGTACTTTTGAATGGTACTGCATTAAAATCATCATATAAGACAACTGTCAATAATAACGATATTTATCTGTGTATTGCGCCTCTTTTCCATACCATGGGTATGATGTCAACAATGGGTCATGGCCTTAGCCAAGGAACAACGATAGCACTCTTACTGGCGAAATCATTTCCAGCAAGACCTGAGGATGTATTCAATAGTTTAGAAAAATCGGCCGCCGACTTTTTCATCACCACTCCAAGTATTCTCGAGCAACTGATCAAGCTTATTGAATCGGATTCCACTCGGTATAGCTGGGATACGCTCAGGAAACTTAAGTATCTTGCATATGGCGGCTCAGCATGTCCAAAGGAGTTGGGTGACAAAATTGCAGCCAAGGGTGTAAATCTGGTGAGTGCATATGGCTCCACGGAAACGGGCATGCTTATGTACGGTGATTTTGCTGATGTGAAGAATTGGTCTGGAATGAAACTCCACCCATCGGTGCACGTTAAGTGGGTCGAAGTGCCGAATGGAGAAAAGGGCGAATATGAACTTGTAGTCCTTTCCAGTAGTCCCCATTCTGCAGACAAAATTGCAAATCTCCCTGGAGAAAATTATGCTACCCGCGACGTTTTCATTGAGCGCGATGGTTGGATGTATTTCCAATACCGTTTGGATGATACTTTGGTTCATGTCAATGGTGAAAAGACGAACCCACTTCCTATTGAGGAGAGCCTGCGCTCTCATCCGCTGATTGAGAATGCCTGTGTTGTTGGTGCGGGGCGATTCTGCACTGCCGCACTTATACAGTTGCACGCTGAAGAGGCTGAAAGGTTACCGCTTAAGCAGGTTCTGGAGCAAGTGAAGCTGGCTATCCATCATGCAAACCGCGCTGCCCCACAGCATTCCCAAGTGGTGGATGAGATGGTCTACATCCTCCCACTGCGTGGTAAAAGCCTATGCACTGCCGATAAAGGTAGCATCAAACGCAGGGTGATCGAGAAGGAATTTGCAAAAGAAATCGACGAGTTGTATGCCTCATTCCTTG
>NW_027192271.1:0-2830 GCF_041956535.1 Calcarisporiella thermophila
AGATGTCTGAGGTTCTATGGTGTAATCGGTAGCACCCAGGACTTTGAATCCTGTAACCTGAGTTCGATTCTCAGTGGAACCACAATTGATTCTTCGCGATATTGTTACATATCTTTTATTCCTTTTTGGACTCGCTTAATATACATCAGAATCTACATTACATGGACGTAAAGCAGTACACATTCGAGGAATTCTCAACCTAATTTGCTAGAGTGTTTGAATCTAAGGAGAAAGAGATTGATTTTTTTCATAAAATAAATAAAAGGTTCAGAGAACAAATAGCTGAAAGTTATCGCCAATTACTGTTAGAAGTAGTAGAAAAAGAAAGAGTAATAGCGGAGAATCCAGTTGAAAGAAAAGGCTACTACATCACCTCATTATATGCTCCGCTCTATCAGCTCCTAATATTACCAGTACCTATTGCACCACCATCGGAATAGCTCGGTCTCTCGCATTTTTTGTACCCTTACCAACTCGACTTCTACAGCTTCTTCAATATCAAATTTGGCGATTGATTAGTGTCTCGACTGATGCTCAAGTGTTTTCATAGCGGTCAAAGACTTGGTTGCGGTGTATCTGCCAAATTACCGATTCGAAAAATATTTGATCTACTGTCTTACCGCTTTCGGAGCATCGGGTATGTAGCCAAGTGCTTAGATGTCCTGGAAACCTGTGATGTTGTTGATAAATCGATGCGTTTATCGCCACAGTGGTGTAAGTTCGGGTTTTACACCAGAGTGGGCTTTTTTGAGTAGAAGTCCAGGCCATTTCCCACTCCTTTGAGGTGTATGCAATTTCTGGCCATAATCGAGGCATTAGCATCTCAGGTTCTGGAGTGCCATTACGCTAGAAATGCATTCCATGTCGGGTGGAATATTCCAGGAGAGGTGTACCGGCCAGATGACAAAGATGAAGTGAGAAGCGAGGAGGTGGGTGTTGTCAGGATATGTCAGAACACTTGGTGACCTTTACTATTAAATTTGGAGGCAGGTTAGAATGTCTGTTTTCCCAACGTGAAGAAGATGGTCGTATCCACGACGACATTCACCTTAGTTTTTCAGTAGGAAACTCGAATGGTTTATGTTTCATTTCTTATTGTATCGATCTGTTTTATTCAAAGATCGCTTGTTACTGAAAGGATTTTTCTTGCATACTACTTGTCCACCATCAGGAAGGAAAGCTAAAATCTCATTTAGCAGCTATGGCGTTGTTGGCGCTGTTGATTTCGCTTTTCGATTTGTCAGCGTCAATTTTTCTTTTGTGATTAATGAATATTTATAAAGGGTTAAAACTTTAGAAATGCTCATTGAAAGTACATCTATAGCTGTCCAGGTACGTGACGCAACCGCGCAGCCTTCGAGTGTGCGCCACGCTTAGAAAAGGTTGTTCTAAAACCCACCTATGAGTTTGGCATATGCGAAGGTGGTTGTGAAGACATGCAAGATCCCATATCCAAATGGGGCGTATATAATCATGAAGTTGTGTATCAAAATTCTTGTCCACAAAGTCGCTTTTGAGTCCGGGATGGGCATTTTTAGTAAGCTTGCAATTTTTGGAAACCTTGAGGCTAGCAGGGTTGTTGCCTGATGCGCATTGTGGATTCTTTGGATCCAGGAGGCAAGGATGGCTCTACATTTTTTTTTGGTCAATCAACGGAGACTTTTATTAGTTGCCGTAGCTTACAAGAGTTTAATGATTACAATAAAAGAAGAAAGGGGGGAATAAAGGGGTGGGGATAGAGTTAGGTGGCAAGGTGGAACTTAGATTTTGACAATTTATGTTAGCCCAGAAAAGAGAAAAAAGCAAAGAAACGCAAGGGGGTAAGAACATAGAGAAGGTGATGAACGTGAAGGGAATAAAGGGTAGATTAGATGTATATAGTGATCAGGTATTTGGTGAAAGATATGAAGTAAAGAGGAGGGGAGGAGGTAAAGAGTGGATAGGGAGAGAGGAAGGGTTGCTTCGTCACTCCAGTTTTAGTCTTGCTCTATCCGAACTTTCTATTACCGCTCCCCGACTGCACCACCTTCTTCGGAATAACTCTATCTCTCGTCTTTTTCGTGCCTTTATCAGTTCACCTCCGATAGCCTCCTCGATGTCCATTTTGGCACAGACGATGATTGTCTCGGGTGGTGCTCGAGTGCACTCGAAATGGTAGGCGATTCGGTCCCGATGGATTTGCCATATTATCGAATCGAAGACGATTTGAGCCGCGTGTCTTACTATCCTCGGGGCTTCTGGTAGGTCGCCAAGTACGAGATTCCTGGGGTTCAGCACCTGAGTGTTTAGGGGGCCTGAGATGGTGTTGATACGCCCCTCCGCCCAATGCCATACTGACGTGAGTTCGGGACATTCGAAGAAGGTGTGGCGGATGGTGTCCCTCGGAGCGTTACAACGGGTACATTTCGGGTCATGACCGAGGATGGCTGTACATTAGAATTTACTAAATATGATCATGTGACTGCTAAAATAACATTTCTGTACAAAAACTAATTTCTTAAAAACGAATTTGTTACAGGCAAAGGGAGATTTCGTGGAGAGCTGTGCGTTAGGTATTATTCCTTAATAATAAAAATAAGAGATTGGTGAGGAACAGTAAAACAAAATAGAGGGGTTTAAATCGAATTAAGAGATAAAGAAAATAGCTCAACTGGTGTTCAAGGATAAACAAAGATAAACCAACAAAATAGCAATCAACCTCAACAAAGTAACCACGAGGGAGCATAAGAGTAACCACGAGGGCGGCGAGTAACCACGAGGGGTCGGCAACGTAGCGGTAAACAATTCTATTGGCTGCTCCACTTTAAAGATATCGCGCTTCCTGAATTTT
>NW_027192272.1:0-2786 GCF_041956535.1 Calcarisporiella thermophila
CAATATTCGTTCTCGATCCACCACCTAAATACCGCTCATCTTTAAGCGGGTCTCCTCTTCCGGGATGGAATAGAATGATTTCCATGCCGACCAGCACTGTAATAATGACCTCACCCACTGACAGTGTCCAATCATATGTTGCTTCATTATGCAAATTCAACGATTGTATGGACTGGCGGCCTCGCTCTCTAGACACTAGAATATTAGCAATTATGTCGTCAGTAAGCCAGCGAGCCCGTACCGGGGGTTTAGTGGCAGGAAATCCGATCGCACTTGTTGAAGCACACCTAGCTACTTTCGGACCACACAATCGTTCAGCTGCCACGTATCTCTATGGCTATGTGCAGGCATTGTCTGCCATTTGCAATATTGAGTGCGGCGCTACACTTGCTCACGCTGGTCATTGGCTTAAACCACTCTTCAGCGAAGCCCGTGCTCATACATCGTGGCAGTGCTATGCGTTGCAAAGTGTGCTGTTACCTATGGAAGATGGAGGAGGGCTGTTCGGGCGTCGTGTCACATTCACTCCCAAAGGAGTAGAAGTGGCACGAGAAGTGTTCAATGCGTTGGCGGCGTGTATCAGCTTGAGTTTGGCAAATGAGTCCCCTACCATCATAGCTGCACATGCTGCCCTTAAACGAGCTGCAGCACATCTTCCCTCATTACTCATGACTCAATTCATCCGACCAGTGCTGGAGGCAGTGCCTGACGCCATGATAGTTCTACGTTCGGCTAAAAGGGAATGCACGTGCCCCAACCTTCAACAAATTCAACAGGTTGCTAAAATTGTATTCGAAGTTGGTGGTGGACCGCTCACTAGAATAGGCCTGTGTGTGGTTCATAATAATGCTGTTTCAGTCGCCGAGTGGGTGGATATTGTTGGAAACGCGTTTTGAGCAGGGTTACTGGTGACTACGCGAGGTCTTTGCAGTGAGGTATTTGATTGCTTGGGATTCATGTGCGATCTGCCTTGGCTTATCGAGCACGGCGGGCATGTCTGGTTTAGACCTAGTCACAATCGCACCAGTGTCATACACTGGGACGGAGGAGACGGTTTTCCCATATGTCGACGGGGTTACCACGCATTTCAGCACAGCAGTTGTCTGTTGAATAACCTGGGAGGTGATGATTGGCATCGATGTGGTGTGACAGTCGCAAGAGCCACTTACACAAAAAACGAAGATGGCGAGGATGTATGGAATATGGCATGGGTAAGGTCTATTCCGCCATGCAATGAAATCACTTCAACTGTGAAAAAACAAGAAATAGTCAAGGGAGAGGAACTGCAACATGTGGTAGCTGCCATAGGCATCCGTTCAAAAGATTTTAAAAAGAACGGCACTTACCAGGTGGTGCTACCACCATCTCTCACTTTTGGATTAGCCACCAGAAGACATTCATGGTTATATGACAATCAGCAGATTCTCCTCCCAAATCGCAAGTCAGACCACCAGCAAGTGCGTAGGCTACTAGCAAGATCATTTATCCCTCATGGCGGTGGATGGACGGTTACTTATGGACATTCCGCCACTGGACCTTGCACCAGCATCGAAAGAATGCATTTTCGGGAATGGGACATAGGGTCAGCACTTTCACCAGACAGCACCGCAGTTAGCGTGCAGATGGGACACGGTTGTGGCGCCAGTCAAGTAGTGGGGCTAGCTATTGCACTAGAAAGAAGCATGAGTGCTGCCATATTAACAACAGGTTGTCCATACTGCCAGTTGCAAAAGAGCACAACTAGTGGAGCATGCCTATGCATAGTATAAGGATAAATATTGTCCAGAATTCCCTGATAACCACTCAGCTATATTGTATTAGCTAAGTAATATCGTGTAACAAATAAGAACATTCAAAAAGTGAATATTCTCCAGCAATAAGTACTCAGCAACTTCTGAACTTTGTATCTATATTATGCTGATATTCAGAAAATCATGTATGGAATATTTTATTTTATATCATTCATAAATTTTGTCGTATTTAAAGAACAATATACGGTATCACAGAATACAGAACCGCGGTTCGGCAGGTAGAAAAAATTACTAGTTAATAGATATATAGTGTTCCCATCATATCAACGAGAAAAAAAAATTAATAATGGAATTCGTGCGCTTGGCAGAAGAGTGTTATAGAGAAACACACGATTCCGATAAATACATAGAATGGACTCACAGTAATGGTCTACTATGCTACATAAATAAATATTTATATACTTCCAAACCCGTCGAAACAAACATCTAGAATCACGGATGATTTTTGTTAAAACTTTGATCCAGATCTTTTAAGTGACATTATGGGATACTTAAGCCCTGAATTAGTAATTCTCACTTCTGAAATATTATTCCCTAAAACTATATACATCTAAAATTTTCCCTTGGGCCAAATAAGTTAAAATCCTACGGGTTCACTTTCTCTGATATTCGACAGGTCCAAATTTATAATGAATCAATAGATTAACTGCATATTTTAGCATTTATTTAAAACATTTCTGGTTCAAGATTCTGGATGCAAGATCATGATTCATACTGTAAGTTCAAGAAAATATAAATATATTTAGTCAAGAAGTTACGTCAAGAGTACAGCGAGTCAAGATTACTTTTACAAATAATATGAATAAATGGGGCATTTATAATCAAAGTAGTTCGACAAAAGGTTGTAGAATCTGATAGTCGTTCGAATTATCCAGAAGAATAATGGTTACTTTCCATTTTGCTACGTAATCTCTTAAAATTTGGAGAGTTTGGTTCCGGCTGCATCTTACAGAGCCGGGTCAAGGACAAACATTA
>NW_027192273.1:0-2771 GCF_041956535.1 Calcarisporiella thermophila
AACTTTCATGAGTTTAAGCCAACCCGACGGTATGGAGGGCGAGAGTAGAGACCACTATAATCCAGCATATCCACAGGCTCTCGTTAGACATGGGTTTTTTATTCTGAATCGTGAAGTAGACGGCCCTTTTTGTTACATGTCTCATTTTATAAGAAGTTGAACCGGGAAGGGTCTTCAGGAGTTTTCAAGAACTATCTTATTGAATTTCTGAATATCTAGTGGAGTCCTCGAGCTGCAGTATTGTCGATGATCTCTAGGATAGAATAACCGGTCCCACCCTTGCTCGTGGACATCCCATAGTTCCCGAGTGGCGTAGAAATATAAATTCAAACGGTGCGTCCCTTCGTCGTTATTTTCCCCACTGTGTTTCCCACAATGTTTACACGAACTGCATGCGAGAAATAAGGATTGCGCACATAATAACTCATCTCTTGTTGCGTGAAATCCACATTCTCTACTTGCTGATACGCCAAGTCTTTCGGGTATCTAATTGCGTTTGGAGGAGCAGGAGTATCCGCAACCAAGGACAGGACTAGTTCATTTATCAATCAGCACTTGGAGACTTTGGATTTCACGCGGTAATAGCAGAAGAGCAACTATGTGTGGAATCCTCATTTCTCGTATGAAGCTCGGGTAAACACTGCAACAAAAACAATAAGGAGTTATGACGGCAAAAGATGGACATTAACAAAAAGCTATACTTAAAATAATTGATGGAACTGGAAGCCCTTCCTAGCTGAGCATCTGGAAAAGTGCGGCGCACAGAAACAAACTCTGGCCATGTTTGCGAGTCTTTGATAATAATAGTACTATCATCAACCAGGGGTATTATGTTGAACATCGGAGATACAGTATACAAATGATTATCACTTGGATTTCTTGCAATTTACCATTTTACGTACTGTGTATAAACTTGTATATAAACTAGCCGCATATTTTGAATTACTTTAATATCGATGAGCTATTGCTTTTCATTCTGTATAAAGTGGGAGTTATTATTAATAATAATAATAATAACGGTAGTGTAGGCAAAATTGAAGCACCAGTAGTCGAGAGTCTATTGACAGTTTCATCAGAGGCGATCTCCAGGAGAATAGATCTGCTTGTAGATTCTAGGCGTAAAATTTAGAAAATGATTAATGCGAATGAAAAACATTTGATCCTTGATAGGCTAGTATCTTGTATATAATACGAGTTATGTAACAATAATAATAATAAACCACTGTGTCAAAATAAAGAGAGTTCTACTTCCTCTTTCAATGAGAAGGACCTATTATGATTACAAGCTGAATCATATACGGTAGCTTAAGAGCGCATTTTCTGGGTAAAGGTTTGCACGACTCTTGGCGGATGAGCATTACTTGGTTGACAATGGGTCAAGGTAGTTGATTAATAAATATTCTCGGGGCATCGAACCTACAGTATAATTGCAATCTTTACGGGAGACGAAATCTAAGAGTAAAATATATTACTGTATATCAATAAAAAGATACCGGAAATGAAATTCTTCAATCATATAGGCAATGGGACTCCTAAATACTGTAATTATCGATATTCAAAAATAATAAAGGCATAAAGTGTAGTGAATTGTAGCTTAAGTTTCCAGATTTTGCAAACACAGTTATGCAAAACTATAGAATAACCAGCCGAGGTAATATACTGTATTTACTCAAGAAAAAAAGAGATAGTTAAGACAAAAGTATTCGTTGTAGAGAAGCGACCAAATATCATGGTCTTGGTATCGATGGATTGCAAAAAAAAAAACAAATAATAAAGCCAGCGATAGAGTACACTGGATTAAAATATACTATACGCAATGCGATAGAATTTCCAAGTAGAAACTATAGACAAGGGAAGAAGGTACGCTATGACTGAATTTACACAGTAGAATGGTATAAAATACTACAAAAATAGAGTAAAATAGTATACAAAAGAAATGTAATTCACAACCTCAAAGGGTAATAAAAAATGCATAATATACTTTAGAGCGTAAAGTATTATTTAATTTAAGAATAGCAAATGAAGAGTGGTGTATGTTAACTACAGTAATACATTAAAGTATAAAAGCAACATTATCCTAATTCTAACATTGTGATTGTCTTGTGGCTTCGTAAACAAGTTGAATCGAATGTGAAATAATTTAGTAAGTTGATAAAAAGGATAAAGCCTTGCGACAAAAATATTATTATTATTGTATTTCTAAAATATATGTAGTCAGAGTATATAGAGGGTTTACAAAATGAGGCTTTTTTTTTAATAATGTTACCAAATTTGTAGTGTACGATAACTTGAAAGTAATTCTTTGGATCATTGACAACAAAATGAGATTTTGCAGTATTTTTCAGTATTTAAGTAAATGGTTAAATGTTATAGAGTTGAGAAAATTTCATAGATTATTCCGACAAATTGTACCGTCTTCATATTGCAATTTTCTGAGCATCTTACAGTATTTTTATATTTTTACCACTCGCGTATTACTATAAGATAGAATAAGGTAAGGAAATTTGAAGTAGATTCTGAGTATACACGATGTGAGATATAATTTTTTGACGGTAGGTGGGGTAAACGGGTTTTGCAGTGTGCAAACCAATCAGGTTTTACAGCACACAGTATATGAAGTAAGTCCAGATGTCATTATTTAAGGGTATATAGAGCAAAAAAGAGACAAAACGTGTGACGAAAGTAATTTGCGACTTCCGGACTCCTATAGTAAAATAATAGTAAAATAAAAGAGAAAAATAGGAGTAAGGGTCAGAAAACAAATAGCTGAA
>NW_027192274.1:0-2766 GCF_041956535.1 Calcarisporiella thermophila
ATTGTAAGCTACGGAAACTAATAAAAGTCTCCGTTGATTGATCAAAAAAAAAATATTCGAGAGCTCCACTAGGGGAGGGGGAGGGTTAGTGTAGTGGACTATCCCTCGGATGCCGATGAGAACGGCGTGGGTTCGAATCCCACTTCCCCCACCAGCACTTACCCTTAGTTTGTGGCTGCTATCCACTTGATCAGAAGCTGAGTCTTGATTATTGAAAAGATCGCCCTTACGATAAGTACAAAAGATTACATCGGTTTCACGTACATGCTATTCACGACAACTGCGATACATGCATATCGATTGAAAGTCTATCGATCAAGGACCTATATCTTGTTATGTTAAGTCCATTGACATTAACTTCATGTAATATATGGAAATTAAATAAAAGTTTCCATTGATTGATCAAAAAAAAATATTCGAGAGCTCCACTACCAAGCTCAAACGCAAAGGAGGGTTCTGGTTTAATCAGTTCCAAACGTGGCGTACGCTCGGAGGTAGCCCAGTAGCATCACCAAACTGGACTGCGACTGAGGTCTTGTCCCTACTTCTCTACAAGTGCCAGTTAATCACAGACGAGGGCCGACAGATGGAGGAGCCAAAACCCCCAACACCGCCATACCTCCTCAATGAGACACTAACTTTCGTACGCTGGGGAGGACAAATCGAGTGCAGATCGCTCCATAATCAGGTTTTATTTGACAGGAATATTGGAAGGCAATCGGAAATGGAGCGTAGATACTCTGCGCTCCCTACTGAAAAGCTAAGGAACGTGTGCCACCGCCGATACTGCAGCCGTTCTCTTGGATGGGAGCTCCGTTACCTCAACTTACCCCCGAGCTTAGTTGCAAAGGTCACGGAGTGTACCGATATACCGCAACAACACCCTCACCCCCGTTTCCCACTTTATCACTGCCACCTGGCCGGCAGGCCTGTCGTAGAATAGTCCACCCGACAAGGACGTCACTTCCGGCGCAACGGCTCTCTAGAGCCGAACATATTGGTGCCTCAATCCTGGCCAGAGGCTGGATCTACACCCGAGGATTGGAAGAAAATCTGGACTTCCGTCCACAAACGACTCACCCTCCCAAAACACCGTGCGTTACGCTGGCGGATTCCTGTGGAACGAGTGATCACTAACTCGACATTTCCTGGTCACGATCCGAAGTGCACCCGATGTAACGCCTCGAGAGACACAATTCGTCATACTTTCTTCGAATGTCTTGAACTCACACCAGTATGGCAATGGGCGGAGAGGTGCATCGTCACCATCACAGGCCCCCAGAATACTCCGGTGCTGACTGCTCGCAACTTCATACTAGGAGACCTCACGGAATCCTCGAGAACAGCGAGACACGTAGCCCGAATTACTTTTGACTCGGTGTTGTGGCAAATCCACCGAGATCGGATCGCCTTTCATTTCGAAAGCACCCGAGCCTCACCCGAAATAATCATCAACCGGGCCAAACTAGATATTGAGGAAGTGATAGGAGCCGAACTAATCCGAGCACGTAAAAACCGGCAAATCGAACAGTTTCGAAGAAGGTGGTGCAAGCTGGGTGCGGTTAGAGAAGGAGCGATCGGGGCGGTACTGATACTGGGATAACGCAGTAACCCCTACCTTATCCCCCTCTTATCCTCTGCTTCTATTTGTTTACTACCCACCCCATTTCTCCTGTTATCCTTTGATATCCACAGTTAGTTGAGTTTCACCACTCCCTTACCTATTTGAGCTGAAATTCGATATGACCAACATGTCCTTTCGATCTACGATATCATCCAAAGCTTTAGCTCCGGCTTCCCTTTCACTTTATTGCTTATAATAATGTAACAATTGTATTTTAGAGTCTTCCTATACAATAAAGACTCGGCATTGATAAAAAAAAAAGGTGTTCGAGAGCACAAGCTCTAGAATACAATCGTTACATTATTAAAATTAATAAAATGAGAGAAAAGCTGAATGTTAGCGCGGTATTGCAATTTGGGATAATTTGATCATGACAAATTTTCTCCTCAAATGGGTAGATGAGAAATAAAGCTCAACTAACTGTGGGTATTAGGGAACGGCTTGATAGGTGATATGGAGAGAGAGATATGAAGAAAGAAAAGGGCTAGTAGTGGGGGCTACTGCGTCAGTCCAGTTCTAGAGCCGCTCTATTAGCTCCTACTTTCACCGCACCCATTTTACACCACCTGCTTCGGAACTGTTCAATTTGTCGCTTTATTCGGGCCCTTGTTAATTCGGCTCCTATAGCCTCCTCAATATCCAGCTTGGCCCGATTGATGATGGTTTCGGAGAGGCTCGAGTGTTTTCAAAATGAAAGGCAATGCGATCCCGATGGATTTGCCATAACACCGAATCGAAGATGATTTGAGTCGCTTGTCTTACTGTCCTCGGGGCTTCAGGTAGGTCGCCAAGTACGAGATTCCTGGGGTTCAGCACCTGAGTGTTTAGGTGGCCTGAGATGGTGTTGATACACCTCTCCGCCCAATGCCACACTGATGTGAGTTCGGGACATTCGAAGAAGGTATGACGGATGGTATCCCTCGGAGCGTTACAGCGGGTACATTTCGGGTCATGACCGGAGAGCTTTTTTTTTACAGGATCTTTATTGAAAAGTATCCTTTTTAGTAATAAAATGACTTGACAGTTCTCCGAAATAAGGAATACATGTACGTAATGGTAGAGCGTGTGAATAACATCCTATTTTTCAAGGACGGTATTATACAAGAAAGAAAGGAATATAAACAAACAAAAAAAAAGGAAAA
>NW_027192275.1:0-2749 GCF_041956535.1 Calcarisporiella thermophila
ACTGCTCTTTTCGCGTTTCATTTGACGAAATCTCAGCCAGCCGATTTTATATATATATTCGGCTGTTTCTCTCTTTTCCCTTTATTTCTATCGCTTCCTCTAATTTGCACGGCTCCAGCCAATGAGATAACTTATCCATCCGCCATTCCGCCTTTTTCCACTCTGCTTCTCGCGCATCAAAGGGACTTAGCTCGCATACATGGAGGCCACGTCCGTCCATCTCACCCCTCACTCCATCACCGACAAATCAAGACCTGCTTCCACCACCTCCAAACGCAAGATCGAGCGGTATGATGCCGAGTGGGTCGAGGCATACCGCAGGGAGATCAAGAAATACAAGTTCTACCTTGATGGGGTGGAGGACAGCGCCAAGATAAAGCTCGCAAGCCAGATTGCGCTGCTTGGAGGGGTGAGTATTCTCCAACGGCTACGAAGGAGGAGATTTGCTGGTGCATGTTGGGTTGGGACTAACCGGAGTGGTTTTCACTGGATAGACGGTGGAGTCTTTCTTTTCCACAAACTGCACGCACCTTGTCACAACACGCCCGTTCACTCCCGCGCCCAAGGCAAAACCCTCAGAGTCACAGGCCCCGAGCACTCGACCGTCCGACGCCATGCACAGCGACACGAGAACCCCCCGTGTGGCGAATACCCCAGCCGCGATGGACTCAGCATATGGGTCGTCGACTGCCAAAGCCAATACGGTAGGTCAGGACATGACCCCGCTTGGGTCGAGGGGACAGGAAGGGAGGGTGTTGTTGGAGAGCTCTGTGTAAGTATTGGCTGTTTGAAGTTATGGAAGGTGAATGGCAGAATAACGAGCACATGGGTGTTGATGCTGTAGGGTTAAGCAACGATCTCCGAGCAAGGCGCTGACAAAGGTGAGGATGCTTTTTGAGCACGGGGGGGGGGGTTGGAGCCAAGTTTAACCGATGTATGCCTCTCTCTGCTTTAGAGTTTCCCCACGCCTTATCGAGGTGTCCCCACCGAGCTTGCACAAGCTAAGGATGACATCGTCAGCAAAGCACAGACATGGGGACTTAAAGTATGGGCCTTGGACAGTGAGTATAATTCCGTGGCCATGATGATGGCGATGCACCCCGCGTTGTAGGGAGAGAGCGACTAATGGCTGATTACATGCACATAGAGCTGCACCGATTCTTGAAACCACTTCTCGCGGATCTTGTCGACCGCAACCATTTCACACTTCCCGTGCCCAAGCACGAGCTCTCACGACTGCTCGAGGAGGAGCGGATGTTTGGGCTGCGCACCAGCCAGATTCACCGCAACGACTACCACTACTTCACGGAGTACTACATCCTTGTCGAGGACATGTCAGGGCACTATCGGCCGATCCTGGAACGCGAGTATCCACGGTCGGGGAGAGACGAGAACGGGCGAGCACGGCCCTATCCTCGGCTGTACAATACATTGCCTGGGAAGTGTCCGTTTGCCAAGCCTGAACCGGAGGAAGACGAGGGGCGCAGAGCGAAGAGACTGAAGCTAAGCACTACTCGAAATGAGCACAAGAAAGAGAAGGGCGACGGAGAGGGAGAGGGAGAGGGAGAGGGAGAGGGAGAGGAGAAGGGAGAGGGTGAGGAGAGAGGGGAAATGGAGAAAGAGAAAGAAGGAGGAGAGGGGAGAGGGGAGGAGGGAGGCAGAGAGCAAGAGAGAATGGAGGATATAGAAGGACAGAAGAAGGAGGAGGAGGCCGAAGTAGAGCCGGGACTAGAACCAGAAGCAGAAGCATATGCGGAGGATTGCGAGGAGGAACAAGAAGAAGACGATGGAGAGGGGGAGAGCGATAAGGAGAACGGTGAGAAGGCGATGCTGGAGATGGAGATGGAGATGCAAACGGGGAACATATCGGCGGAGAAGCGAGGCACTCGAGGATATCGGCCCAGCTATGGGATGCACTCGATAGCGTCAGGGATAGTTCCGTCGATCACCTCACTGTCAGCACAGCAGATGAACCCGACACGACCCGAGCAGCATAACCGGCAACTTGTACAGCTTGGCAAGCGGGTTCTCCGTCAGCAACACAAGGAGGAAGGGGATGACCAGCACCATACGGGACACACGACCACCCACACCACCAAGACTGGCAGCCCAGGCACCAATGACAGCCGCAAACGCAAGCGCACTTCGTGCTCTCGTCGCGATCGCATAGTTGTCAAGAACGAGGGATACTGCGAGAATTGCCGCACCAAATTCAGGGACCTGGGCGAGCATGTGCTGACGGTGACGCATCGGCGATTTGCGACCAACGCGGAGAACTTCGAGGCACTAGACAAGGTGCTGATGAAGGTTCAACGACCGCTGAGGAAAGGGATACGGAGGGGAGCCGTGGGCAGGAGCAGCGGCATGGAGGAGGGAACAGGAAGTGAAAGCGGAGAGGGTGGTGCAGGAGAAGGAGACGGTGAGCTGGGAGAGGAGGACGAGGGGGAGGAATACGAGGACGAGGAGCTGGACAGGGTCAAGCTGGTGGTTGAGCGAAAGCGATGGCGCACAGGGCAGATCAGCAGTTTCGGCGAGGTGCGGGCGGACCCGCGGTTCTTCAGCGAGTGTGCCAAGGTGTTTGTTGAGTAGGGGGAGACGCTAGCAAAAGAGTTTTTACTTTGTCTTTATTGGACTTTTTACTTTCATCAATAATGATATAAGGAACAATAAATATCGAACCCAAGCTAGGATGAAGTTGAGGCTCGTCTGCAGAGAGTGATACGGGTAGAACAAAAGATCGACATACAAA
>NW_027192276.1:0-2704 GCF_041956535.1 Calcarisporiella thermophila
GATCCCCCAAAAAAACAGAAAGCGCGATATCTTTCAAGTAGAGCAGCCAATAGAATTGATTACCGCTACGTTGCCGACCCCTCGTGGTTACTCTTATACTCCCTCATGGCTATCTTGTTGATGTTGATTGATACTTTGTTGTCTTATCTATCTCATCTTTGAACACCAGTGAGAATTATTCTCCTTTGATCACAATTCTATTTAAACCCTTTGTTTATTTTAATGTTCAACACCAATTCCCTGAATTATTAGGATCTTGATAGAAATAAGATAAATCTCTTATTTCTATCAAGATCCGGATACCCCTCCACACAAACCTCCTTTCGCCCGTAACAACAGTGTCATAATTCGAGTCAAATATCAAGCTATCCCAACGATATTCAAGCTCCGACATTAAATAGGAACTAGTTATAAACCAGTATTCATTAGCTTTATTAGTTAACAGGTTAAATAGTTATTATATCTTATAGTATAAATGGAACACTCTAATGAGAACTTCCAACATACATACCCTGTTCTTGAATAAACCTATAGTTTTACCTATGTTCCCCGAGTATCCCCTTGTTATATCGCTCTAGTTTATGACAACAGTGTTACGAGGATATTGGTTTTTGGTACGGAGAAGTCACGTAAGCAGTCACTCTGGGATTCGGGGAGTGAGGTGGCGGTCTTTAGTGTAGGCCGGTTCACCCGACGACATCACATGACGAGGGATAAGGTTATATAGTGCTATATTATTGATCTTTTGTTGTTTCTTTGTGATCGTTTGTTTTGGAAAGATGCATTTTTAGTTTATCCTTGGGAAATCTATTTTGAGTCATTTTTCTGATTTCCTATCTTTATTTAAATCCATCCATTTTGTCTTGTTGATCCTCACCAATCTCTTATTTTTCTCTTTTAAGTCCTTACATCTCTCCCCAAGTCTCCAACCGCCCGTAACAACAGTTAGAACCATGATATGATAGCTGTGTAGACGTAGCCAAACTAAGTCACTAATCACGTGACATACTTCAGTTTTGAAAAGAGTGACATTTACTGTCGCTGTAATATATATCTAAGCTCATGCTCCGTTGGGACTTCTGGCAGCTTTTGCCTTAGTCTTAGGGGGCTTTTGATTTTTGAAGGGCTCTTTGGCTTAGAGATAGTTTTCCATGTTGAATGATCGATGCTCGTGGGCTATTTGGTAGGGCTGAAGTCGAACTTTATGTTCTTCTGGGAAGCTAGGAATTCTTGCAAGTTCACCGTCTTGATTTCGGGGCTTCTCTTGGCTGTCATAGTGGTTAATTCAAATCCGGATATTTCGCTGAACACTTTGGATCCTAGAGGTATGGTATTTGGTGCCTGTGGGGTACTGTAATGGTATCTTCTTGTCTCTTCTCTGGCTTCTTCGTGTCATTGTCTGTATTCATTCTATCTGGCGTGGTTTCATGAATGGGCAGGGGTTGTGTTTGCATAGGCTTATATGCTTAATGCTGTCTTTTCTTCTTTGGGTATTCTACTCGTATGTGATCAGGAGTCTAACAGTAATTACATACTGGAGTAAATCCTCTCCAAGAAAGGAGTATCTAGTCCTCATCGATGGCTAACTGGTGAGGTAGAAGGTTTTCTAAAGGTTACGTGGTTTCAGAGTTCGGCTCAAGTATGGCGTAGCAGTAGTCTCTAACCACCCCCGTGTTTCCATAGTATTGGAAGTCAATCTGGATGACTTGGGCATACTTGGACAAGGCTGCTTCCAACTTTTCTGAGGGATTCTTCTTCCTGTCCAGGGAGGTCGTTAAATCTAACATTTAACACTCTCTGGGACGTGGAGAGAGTCTTATAACATGGGACTTTCTGATCATTTGCGTAAAAACCATCTCTGATTACCTCGTGAATGTTCACCTCATTTCGGAATGCAAGAATGATGGTCTTGGAATGTCCAAGAATCTTGATGGCAGCCACTTGTTTTTGGTACTTCTCATATAGTAGTTTCACTGCTTCGTGGGATGAGAACTCAAAACGCGAAAACTTGAATGTAACCGAGTTTTTGAAGGATGATCTACGCGGGCTTGTGTTGACATTCTCCAGAGTCGGTTTCTCGCCTGGGTCTTTGGCTTTCCGGGTGCTTGCTACGCTAAAGCATCCACGTAGGATGGATGAATATCAGGGGGGACACTAGTCATCTTGAAGGATTCTCAGGGAAGGCGCCCAAAGAAAGTTTTTTTTTCCTCTAAGGACGCGGGAACTTGCGTCCTGTGGTTTATTTAATATATATTAAAAATGTGAGATGTGCTTCCGAACAAGCTTATTATGTACTAGAAAATATGGGATATAATAGCAGGGCTTGAGGTTTTTTTTTGGGATTTATGGATCTTTATTGAAGAGTATCCTTTTAAGTTAGTATAGTGCCTTGTCAGGAGAAATACTCTCAAAAAAAAAATGTCAGGAGAAATACATGTAAGTAGTGGTTGATCGTATGAATACCATACTATTTTTCAAGGACGGTATTATACAAGAGAGGAAAAGAATATAGACTAATATAGAAAAATAAAAATAAAAGGGGGGGGGGGGACTGGAATGCGGGTGTTAGGGTATTCAGCAAGGTCGTATTGGAGCTAAGTGTTTTGGTTGAAGGATATTTCGTCTCCTTGGACTTGTATCCAACTTCCCTTAGCAGGGCTTGAGAAGGATTTTTTTTTGATCAATCAAAGGAGACTTTTATTAG
>NW_027192277.1:0-2674 GCF_041956535.1 Calcarisporiella thermophila
AACCTAACCTAACCTAACCTAACCTAACCTAACCTAACCTAACCTAACCTAACCTAACCTAACCTAACCTAACCTAACCTAACCTAACCTAACCATTCGACATTTCAGATCCACTAAATACTAGCGGAATATTCATCTAATAAAAATTGTACATGGGATAATTATATTATTAAAATGCAATAATACTGTAAACGGTATTGACTATGCTTAGATTTCTTTCATTCTTTTCAAATATATATTGTAACCTTATATATAAATTAAAAATAAATTGGACTAGAAGAACACGCTAATGTGCACTGTATATTGCTAATTGTTCTACTCTCTTCGTTTATTCTCTCCTAAACATAATGCAAATTTTTTGGTGTTATGAATATAATATTTATTACACTAATATTTTACCACCTGTGCATGGTAGCAGGACGACATATACATTAGTTGATAATACCATAGATCGCTCTTCAAGTGCAGCGTCACCGATAATCCATACATTACTTTGAGTAAAATATGTAAAACAGTATGAGAACCTTTATTATCGCTGTAAAGAATGTCTTGATTCTTTTCGTTATTATTCCTACTTCTAATTCCTGTCATTCCATTGTTTTCTATACGATGCTTCTGAATTTATTTTTGGATTCCCCACCTGTATTACCTATATTAATTTTAGCCTGCCCAATTTTGAACCATTATATGCATTAAAGTAGTTTACTCGGAAAATTATAAAATAGGAATGATGTACTGAGCACCAAGGTATTTCATGGAGTAATTCTTGAAACTCTCTTCTCTCTACAGGTAGAAATAACCTTTTTAAATACAATAATGAAAACCCCAAACCATCGTTATCGAAGCGGAGGGGATGCTGACATCTTATTAAACTTTTGTAACTTTATTAAAAAATTCTCATAACGAAACTGCTTTATACTGTATGGCTATATAATGATCTGGGATTATAGTAGCTATGCTAAAAAACTAGAAAATGGATGAGGAATCAAAAAGTAAAAATAATAGGATTAATAAGAAAATAAAAAAATGATTGGAATTACCACTAAGAATGATCACACAATATAGTGGTTCGAAATTGGGCAGGCTAAAATTAATATAGAAAAACACTGGTCGTGTATTATTAAAATATTATAGAATAAAATACCATTAATTATCCTCACCTAAAATTAATATAGAAAAACACAGGTGAGGAATCAAAAATTAAAATTAGAAGCATTATATAGAAAATAATGGAATGATTGAAATTAAAGGTAAGAAGAATAACAAAGATAATAAAGAAATAATAAAGACATTCTTTACAAAGATGATAAACGTTCTCATACTGATTTACACATTTTACTCAATATTGTATGGATTATCGGTGACCCTGCGCTTGAAGATCGTTCTATGGTATTATCGACTATTGTATATGTCGTCCTGCTACACACAACGATAAACAGCATTCTTTACAAAATTAACTAACCTTCTCATATACTGATTGTGTTCGAAATATTGCAACGATTATCCGTGGTCCTGCACTTGTATATCGTTTTATGCCACAGTATTTATCAATTATTGTATATGCCGTCCTGATACATACTTCGTATCTTTTAAAAAATATATATTATATACTGTAGGTTTTAGTCACGGGACTTGATTTATATTTGTAATCATATCATATTCAAACCATCTCTTTTACAAAACAATACACCAAATTCATTTGATAGAATTATGAAAATTTTATACTATATTTACTCTATTTTCATAAAGCAGTATTTTACAGCTGCTAACAAGCAATATATTCCATTTGCAAAACATATCGTAATCTTAACTACTCTACGTAGATGATAGAGCAAATCTCTACAACCTAAATTATGCTATTTGATTACCCATTGGAATAGTAATTTATATTTTTTATGTGTATGGTAGTTACTTTGTTGTATTTTCAGTTCTATAAAAACTCGTTCATACAGTACAATACTCCTTTATTTATCGTATCTATGCTAAATCTTCCAACTGATTATAATGATTTTAATATCGCACGCAATAATTTCGGACCATAGACTTTTTTTTTGCAAGCAATCGGTACTAAAAACCATAATAGCCTGCTGTCTCTCTATACTAATTTATTTATTGTATTTTTGTTTTTTAGTGGCCTTTTTCTTGAGTAACAAATTCTTTCGAGTCACTATTACAGTATCTGGTTTTGCTTACATTGGGTTTACTACTGCACTTCATGCCCTCTCTATCTAGATACTGAGGATTATTTACCAACATTATTGTCAGCGTGACAATAGGTCAGTTTTTATTTACATGATAATTGGGATAGTTTGCTAATACAAAATTTTCATGTCCCAGCCGGTGATATTAAAATTCTCCTCTTCTCACCCTATATTTTATTGCTTAATCTGGTCTATCTACAGAAGCCTAGCCTATGAAAAACCAGATAATTTTTCTATTTACTATTTTTATTTCTCATCGGGAATACACCACTTTTTTTTTATTATATTCTAATAGTCTACTGTCCAGCATTTCAATTCACTGATTATCGTCTCACAAAAGCATCATACGTCTCTTTCGATTTACTGTATATGAATACTGGCATACACTACTGTGTCAGGTCTTTTAATTATTTCTGTGATATGGAGTACTGTATATTCAGAAGGATTGCTATCCGAAAATTGTAGATATCCAC
>NW_027192278.1:0-2671 GCF_041956535.1 Calcarisporiella thermophila
CAAAAAAAAAAAGATGGGGTCATTTTACGAGAATACTCGCGTGGAGAATACAGAGAGTAATCACGTCGATCATCCATCCTGACCAACGCGGCTTCGCCCCGGGACGTCAGGCACAAGAGAACGCCCTTGCAATACACCAAACAATAGAATATGCAGCTAAAGAAAATTGCAAAGGGACTTTCCTGTTTCATGACCAAGCGAAAGCCTATAATCGAGTAAGCTGGCACTGGATGGAACAATGCCTGGAAAAATTCAATTTCGGTCCACGGTTCCGATCCTTCATTCAGCCCCTACACAACGGATACCAAGCCTCGGTCTCCATAAGTAGATCTCTTACAGCCCCATTCCCAATCACAAGAGGGGTAAGACAGGGCGACCCCCTATCCCCATACCTTTACAACATCACAGTTGAACCTCTACTTGCGACAATCAGGAGCAAGATACGGGGCATTACTATCCCAGGACTCTCACGGTCAATCACGACACTCGCGTACGCAGACGACCTGACTGTTGGAGTGGCTGACCAACAAGATATCTCCAATCTCTACCAGCTCATTGACACCTACTCACAAGCGGCAGCTGCGAAAATTAACATCGACAAAACGTAGGCCGTAGCACTCACACCTGCTGCTCACACTTCCATCGACCCTGGATGCGAATACATACCCGCAGGAGGAGCAATCACATGCCTCGGCATCCCGATCTACCTCCCCTCAGCAGTTAACCCCACACACATGCCAGAACCCTCAAGTGAGGCATACTGTACAAGCCAGCTATCGAAACTGAGGCAGACGATCCAATCGTGGAGAATCCGGAAACTCAGCCTCCTAGGGAAAGTTCATCTGATTAACTCCCGACTTCTACCCAGGATGTGGTACGTCGCCACAGTAATCCGCCCACCCGAATATTTCTTCAAAGAGCTGGACAAACTCGTACGAGAATTCCTATGGGATGGACGCGGACCCCAGATCAGCCTTAATCTCCTCGCCAAAACTCGAGAGGAAGGGGGTCTAGGGCTCATTCTCCCTCGACACCAAATGACAGCCCTACTTGACTCATGGATACCAAAGTTCGCAGAGTTACTAAAAAGGCCTAATCAAGACCCAAAAACACCTCTGTGGGCAAGCATTCTGAAGCATAATCTCTTGAGCATGTACGCTCCATTCGGATACGATATGTCCATCTTCGCAACCACCTTCACATGTGCCAAACTCAAACGCAAAGGGGGATTCTGGTACAACTTGTATCAAGCGTGGCGCTCTCTCGAAGGCGGCACGGTCGCGTCACTCAACTGGTCAACTCCAGATGTACTATCTTTTCCCTTGTACAAATGCCCTTTAATTACGAAACAAGGTCGACAATTTGAGGAGCCGAAACCGCCAACACCGCCGTATCTGCTAAACGATATCCTAACTTTCCTTATCAATATAGGAAGGATTAAATGCAGATCACTCCGGCGACAAGCCTTTTTGGAGCGGAACATGCCGATACAATCGGAAATGGAGCGTAGATATTCTGCGCAACCCACGGAAAGGCTAAAAAGAGCGTGCGAACGTCGCTATAACTATTTTTTCTTAGAATGGGAACACGGATACCTTATCCTGCCCCCCAACCTATTAGAGAAAATCACGAAATGTTCTGCCATACCTCGACAACATCCGCCTCCTCGTTTCCCACTTCACTTCTGTCACCTGGCTGGCGCGCCCGCCCTGGAATGCTCCACCCGACGGGGAAGACACTTCTAGTGAAATGGTTCTCCGGAACCAGAAACGCTGACGCCCCAATCCTGACCAGAGGTTGCATCCACGGCAAAGGAATGGGAAAAGGTCTGGACCTCCATCCAAAAACGGCCAACACTCCCAAAACACCGCACACTACGCTGGCAAATCCTCGTAGAGCGTGTGATTACAAACTCGACATTTCCCGGTCATGACCCGAAATGTACCCGCTGTAACGCTCCGAGGGACACCATCCGTCATACCTTCTTCGAATGTCCCGAACTCACACCAGTGTGGCATTGGGCGGAGAGGTGTATCAACACCATCTCAGGCCCCCTAAACACTCAGGTGCTGAACCCCAGGGATCTCGTACTTGGCGACCTACCAGAAGCCCCAAGAACAGTAAGACACACGGCTCAAATCGTCTTCGATTCGGTGTTATGGCAAATCCATCGGGATCGCATTGCCTTTCATTTTGAAAACACTCGAGCCTCATCCGAAACCATCATCAATCGGGCCAAGCTGGATATTGAGGAGGCTATAGAAGCCGAACTAACAAGAGCCTGAATAAAGCGATAAATTGAACAGTTCCGAAGCAGGTGGTGTAAAATGGGCGCGGTGAAAGAAGGAGCTAATAGAGCGGCTCTAGAACTGGACTGACGCAGTAGCCCCCACTACTAGCCCTTTTCTTTCTTCATATCTCTCTCTCCATATCACCTATCAAGCCGTTCCCTAATACCCACAGATAGTTGAGCTTTATCTCTCATCCACCCATTTGAGGAGAAAATTTTTCATGATCAAATTATCCAGAATTGCAATACCGCGCTAATATCTAGCCTTTCTCTCATTTTATTAATTTTAATAATGTAACGATTGTATTTTAGGGTCTTATTAAACAATAAAGACTGATCAAAAAAAAAAGATGGGGCCATTTTCGTTGTTACGTAGAATAT
>NW_027192279.1:0-2667 GCF_041956535.1 Calcarisporiella thermophila
GTATTTATGCTAAACATACCTGAGGAAAACTGTCGAAAAATACGCAAGCTAGAATCGTGCAAATCCATGGCGCATGATTATTTAGCCTGTGATCGATTTTAAAAGTAAAACGCAAGAAAAAAATAAAATTGAAGCCTATGGTAAAAGCAGATCAGACTCGGACTCTTGAGATGTGTAAACAGTTCGGGGTGCATATTCAAATGTCAACAGCATACCTCTCCAGCCCGCCCAAATTATTGTGTTCATTAGCAATAAAAGAAATGCGATGAAGTGTATGCTGGCTGAAGTTATGGGATACAAATATGGATTAAAGCATGAATACAGTCAGATGCATAATTGGTTAAATAATAAAATGTGGTAGTGGGTAAAATATCATGCTAAGAATAGGCTCAATCTGTGGATACCAGGTTAGTCTTCAAGAAAGGTGTGACGATAACGCTACGATCAAATGGTTGTTGGCACTTTGGGTTTCCTTGACCATCGTAGTAATTGACCCTTATCACCTCTTCAGGGAGTGCAATTGTTTCAGACACGCACAATCGCTCAAGTGCAGCCAACAGTGATTCCTCGAATCTGAAGGAACGATAATTGGACATAAACCTGTAAATGGCACTATTATTATGCGAATGGGAAGAGTAACGGAGAGAAAAGGGAACGGTTGGTGAACTCGAACATCCCCATATTCCAACATGTTCACGTCGGAGAGATATGTAGAGGTGAAGGTGCTTTGGTATGTGCTCATCGAACCAGTTCACAACACATGACTCCATATTTTCAGAGTTCACTAAGATTTCTCTTGGGTTCTCCGATTCCTGATTCATAACCTGGATGGTGATACAAGAGTAAAGTCCATTTTTTAAACGAACTGGTAAAATTAGGTCTATCGATCTATTGTTTCTGGGAAGAGTGATTGCTGCACGTCTCATCCAGCAAGTTTTAAGAAGGGTGGGATCGATTCTACATTGCGATGGCTTTCCCCAGAGGGTAAGAAAATGATTGAACGCTACTTCTCCGCTGCCAATTATGCCAAGAGTCAGCTCCAGTATGTAAGCATCCTGGATAAAATCAAAATATTGCCTGTTGACTACGGGTAATTTGCTTTAAATAAGTTTAGATGCAGTGTATTGAAATCAACCTGAAAACGGGTCATCTATTTACTGACTTACCTCCTACCTAGCTTCTGCCGCTTGGCTGAGCGTTCTCCACCAAAAATTAATTGTGTGAAAAATTGACTCACAGTTACCGGCTCCCCAAAAATGGATCCTTTGGTTTGTTGCATCGCTCGAAGCACTGCGAGACGAACAGCGATTTCACCACATTCTCCTCCATGTGCAATTCCACGATGCAGAGCATCTACTAAAACATCAATGGATTTTGCCCATTGCGAGTCCGTTTTAAGCGCATTGAGGGCTCCTGCCGCAAGAAAGGGCTCCGATGGATAGGTAAAATATACCTCTGAGCGATTTGCTGCGATTCCTAGGACCGTTGCCATGTGGTCTGCAACCAACGTCTGTGCAAGTTTAGTCAGAGGTGAAAATTTTATGGCTGCCAAACAGGCTAACTGAGCCAATATTGCATATTTTTCGTCTCGTTTTGTGCCGGTCAATTTTATCTCAGCCAGTTTTACCACTTCCTCCAGAACCGAGCCTTCCGATAAAAGCGCCCCGAAAAGTGGTCGGCCGTAATACGCGAGTTGTTTCGGTGTTGGATACTCAGGCATATCAGAGGCAAAGACATCGATCATTGCTACATCGAAAAAAGGCTGAAAAAGAGTAAATGCCGCTTCGCGTGCAGAGGGATCAATCTCAAAACTTGGATGAAAGTCATTGAGCTTTCCGCTAGTGCTTAGGCATACAGAAAAGAACCCCTTCCATTGAAGCTTTCGGATACCGCGACGCCAGATTCAGAATTTTAGGGAACAATTTGCACCCATAGCTTCATCAATTAATTCATGCGCCTCATCAAGACAGCACGTCAGCTGAATTCTACCGATATCCGCCCCAATAGTATCCCTAGTCAAAAAGTTCACGTCTTCAATCGCTGCCTTCGCCGCGTTTCGCGAATTCTCATCGTTAAAATAGCTGGACGAGAAAATTTAGATATATATATACACTATCAGATTCAAAAATGATAGCATAGAAAAGCTACTTACCAATCATATGCACTCTTAATACAATTCCAAAATTCTTCGCTTTTTGATCGATCTTCTATTTGCATTTTCCAAAATTCACTAGCATTCAATTTACGACTCCTAATTTCCTCAGCAACAGCAAGCATGATCACCGAAAAATTTTCAAGACTAGGATCGGAATTGACTAGCTGGTTTAGGACCCAGTCAATCTGAGGAGAAGCCGGAGGAAAACCAGTCGAGTTTTCAGAGCGTTTGCAAATGTATAAAACGTGCACTTTTTGAGCAACTTTTGCAATCATCCGGGTTTTCCCGTAGCCTGAGCTTTGTATCACCGGCACATAAGGCGCGACCACGGGACGATCCTTATTCCATTCATCATGGCACCAATTCAAATAGGATATAAAATGTTGAACCGCGGCATTTGGATCTTTATAAGTGGTATTGAAAGCTTTTTCTGCCATTTGCGACCGGTTATCAAGCTCGAGTCTATTTAACAACGCTAATTTTTCTAGATAGGGGAAGTTAGGAATTGAATG
>NW_027192280.1:0-2602 GCF_041956535.1 Calcarisporiella thermophila
CAGTATATTACGAAAAATATATAAAATTTGTTAATTAAACTGGTGTGCTGGAAAATTTAAATCTTTTCAACACCCTCTCTGGTATATTAGTTTTTGCTTTAGCGTCTTCGATATCTACGAAAGGCCTTTTTTTAATTATTTGGTCAGCATAAGTTTTGCCTATCCCGTCCATTCGAAGGAGATCATGACGTTTTGCGGAATTGATATTCAAGGGTCCCTCAATAGCATACAAATATGCTCTGCCTGCAAATGGACCAAAATACTTCGCCCAATTGTTCCCATCAATTATTCCGGAACGCTCTGGGATTCTGAAATTACAGTCTTTTGCCGTAGTAAACAGAAAGAAGAAATCATTGGCTGATGCTGCTTTGTCACGTTCTGTCTTGAAACGATTCTCGTTCATTATTTGCGTTTTTAAATGTTTGTATTGATGAACTTCATTTATAGGCGTGCTTCCAGGGCCTGTATCCAAACCTAAGAAAGCATCTCCAGCAGACGCCGAAGATCCATTAAGGACGCAAAACTTGCAATCACGTATATTGACTGTTGCATATTCACATTTGACTTCCCAATTATCGGAAGAACGGTTCGTTGACTTTGTATCTTCCTGATAGGTTGAGCATTCCAATTCCAAGTGGTGATTAATAAATGAAAAATCCCCATTTAGCCGCGCTCCAGCGTGAACTTCAGACACGGTTACTAATTCACCCTCTCCTATTAATCGCGATTTCAAACAGCGAAAACTTGCGACAAAGTGTTCAAAGTGTTGCCAAAATTGTGCCCCTGGTGGAGATCTTGGATCCTCAATCGATCTGTGCTCGCTGTAGTCGCAAAAACGCCAATCGCGCAAAATGGGATCCGTCATCGAGGACGATCTTCTTGCTAATAACCATATCCAAATATAAGGTGCGGTAAGATAGCCAACTGGTGAATCTTCTTCTCTTTCATATCGAATTAAGCCAGGCTGTGTTATCTCGTAGGGCAGTCGATTCGTTTCGGGAACTGGTTCATCAAAAGGAAGTGGCTTCCTGGTTAAAATAGCTCTTGCAATGGCATTGGCATATTTGCTAACTGATAAGAGAGCCTCCTTATAGCGATCTTTCATCCTATTAAATAACTCATGCATTAATTCATCGATATTGTCCTGGCTGATATCAACTTGGCTCAGGCATTCGGCTAACACTTCGAGAGCTCTTCCATGGCCACCACAATCATTGATAAGTATTTTCATTATATAATCTTCATCATTAAACACAGGCTTTAAGACACTGTCCTGGCGGATATACGGAGGCTTCAGAGAGGCAACAGGAAGAAATATGCGTTTCCGATGTGAGCTCCTCAAAAAATTCTTGATTGAGCACGTAATAGTCGCTGTACAGCATGGGATGATAAACATTTTCTGAATTGCTAGATCGGCAAAAGCAGTCAAAGTCCTATAAAATTCCCATTTTTCATCTAATCCATCCACTGTTGTTTCTTGAAATTCCTGAAACCCATCAACCACAATAACAGCTGTGATATCCTTCAGTTCTCGCTTCTCATGCTGAGCAATTAATTGAATTACTTCTTCTGGGAGAGGTGCTTCATAAGTGGTAACAATATTCCCAAACAGTTTTTCGGGGAGTAATTGCCAAAGCATTCGAGATCCAATAGCACTATATTTATCGGGCTCTAAGGTGCCCTTCAGGCTACTACCATTCTCTAAACTGACGTGGAACACCCATGCGTTTTCAATTTTTTTTTTTCAATTCATCCGCTTCAGTCGGCAAGCAACGAGCCAATGTTCTATGAAACTCGGTAGCATTTCGCGACTTTCCAGTACCGGCGCCAGCGAGAAAAAGGTAAAGTGGCATAGTTGTTTTATCGATCTCACCCATACAAAAGCTTTGGTAATGTTGTAATAGTTGAGTTCGCAAGATTTCATGTAATAATGGGTCCGGCTGATACACCCATTGTAGTCCACTTGTACTGAGTAAAGGTTTTGGTTGTACATATGGTAAACCTATTTAATAGCAAAATCAGTAGCCATTAGTTTATAGTTAAATTATTATTATTTATACCATTCGGAAAGGCCTCATGAATTTTACGCTTGGCAAGTTTTGGCACGTCTACTAATTAGTATGTTATACAAAGAACAAGAGGTAAATGGATTAAGACTGAGGATCAAGCAAAATAGAGCAAACCAAGCCAATATAAATCTATTATAAAATATTGACATACCATGTGGTACTTCAACTAACACTTGTACGTGTCTCCTATTGGGCACTTCTGGAAAATATTTGTAGATTTCGTCTTGTGATAAGAGCCGCTGTTTGCTTAAATTTTCTAAGTTGTTACTATATCTCTGGAGATCTATAAAGGGCAAATCGATCTTCCATAGAATTATCTCAGAAGGATCAAAGCTTCCCAATTGGCGGGGATTCTTCTCTATTATTTTCGCCCTGAAGTTCTCAACTCTATCCGATCCATCAATTTCAAGTGAAAAAGACTCGGAAAATCTGCTCGCATTCTTGATCACACAGTAAAGCTGCATGATAAATTTGAAAACCAAAAGTCAATAAGTAGACGAAATTGCAATTGCAACTTTTAAAATTTGATGACG
>NW_027192281.1:0-2598 GCF_041956535.1 Calcarisporiella thermophila
AAAGGAAAGAAAAGACTAGATTCTTTTGGTATGTCATTCATTTATCCCTGGATTGTAGAAATGGTTGAATTAAGTTTTATTATTCATGATAGAAGGAGAGAGTGATAATGCTTCTAGTCAAATGAATGAACCGTACGATCTGCTAAAGTTGCACACTACAGCTGTTATTTTCGTACACGAGAACCAGCGATCTGTTTCAGCTTTTTCACTCGCGTTGGGTCTACAAAAATTTTCAGGAGCTGCTCTGACGAAACTTGACACATGTGGCCCATGGTCTCTTCATCCTTCTGGGCAACCACAACGTCGAGAAGATATACATCTTCCGCTACAGATCTGCCATTCTGGCCAGGCAGAACGTTTATGGTTTTGGCTAACTGACTGGGAGATTGATGATAAGAACCCTCAAGTTGGCCACGAAGGCTGGCAATACTCTAAGAGTTTTGATGATCCAGATGAAATATGGTCTCCTCATCAACCGAGCACAGGAGGAAGCTGGGTTCGAAGACGTCGATGGTTTAGGGTCATGAAGCGGAGGATTGAGCTAACAGAGGAATGTAAAGACGCAAATTTTGTCACCAGTGAGCCCCCTCAGAAAGGTGCTTTATCTCATATGATATTGCTTTAACTGGATATCGAACTAAGCTAAAGTGTTTTTATTTTAAAACTAGCTCATGTTATCGGAATTATAGAAGCCGATGAACAACCTGAGTTGAACCTACCTTCCGTCACAATTGACTCAGCTAATGATGCTATTTCTCAAAATCGAGAGTCACTTAATGCTACACTCGCCCCTATGCGTATATCTCCAGGCACAGTTTTTCCGGCCACATCTACTTCTGTAACCACATCTGTTACTCACGCACATGCTCTCTCTGGAACATCTAGCTTTGATGACGATTCTCAGTCAGCAAAGCCTAGGAAAGAATCTAGTAGTCGGAGCTCAACTCCTCCCAATGACTATGTTTACACAAGTTTTCTAAGAATACCCGCGACTACACAATATCCTGGTAATACTTCTGTACATGACCAGTCAGCAATGCCGCAAGAGCTTCAATATAGAGAGTCAGGCATACCCTCAAACTTATTAGATAGAGTAATATGGGAATCAGATCAAGATGTAATCGAATGCCGTGTATGTAATCGCAAATTTAACTTATGGATACGAAGACATCATTGCCGGTATGTTTTGTTATATTGCTATGTTCACTGAATAGATACGCTCACTAAATATTTTATTTATTATCATGCAATAGTCGATGTGGGCGCGTTGTATGCGATAAATGTTCGTCTTCTCGGGCTTTTCTGAAAACCGATGAAATCGCATATGATCCATCAAATCCCCCATATCCTCTCCCGTCCTCCGGATATTACCGCATATGCGACGATTGTTATCAGGATAAACAGCTAACTCACCATTCTTCATTATCGTCCCCTGAGATTCCCACCAGTAGTACCCTTCAACGTACACATAGTAATAGTAGTTTATCTGAATGCCCAGTGTGTGGTACCCGGCTGGCCGATATTGCAGGTGGAAAAGACGAACAAGAGCAACATCTAAAAGACTGCTTGGAGGGTAAAGTGGGGTCTGGTAGTGTGGGGGTAAAATATCTTGGTAGGTTGAAGATTATCTTAGATATTGATATCCTCATATGTTGTGTTAAATTTTATCTTCAGTTTCCAAACTAGCTGATGGCTCGATGCTTGTTGGAGAAGAATGTCCAATATGCTTCGAAGAGTTTATCCCTGGTAAATCAGTATTAAGAGGTTAAAATTAAACTATTACATGTTGCTGAAAAATAGTACATTTTTTCGAATATTAATAGGCGATGTCGTTGCGAGGTTAACCTGCCTCTGTACCTACCATCGACACTGCATCCATTCTTGGTTCTCAAGAGCAAAAGAGTGCCCCGTTCATTATACTTGAATTGATTGTACACTACATTGTTTTATCTGTGGTTTGGCCTGAAAATTAATTATTTCATTTGTGATGATTGTATTTGTGATATTTTTTATACTTTCCTAATATATTCATAGATATTCGTTTCTAAGAATATTGAATTTTCTATCTTTTTTTTTTTTGATCAATCAAAGGAGACTTTTATTAGTTTCTTATTAGTTACAAGAGTTTAATGATTACAATGAAAAAAGAAAGGGGGGAATAAAGGGGTAGGGATATAGTTAGGTGGCAAGGTAGAGCTTTGATATTGAATTTTCTATCACATTTACTTGATTTTGGAAAAATGGCGCAGTAGAAATTTGAATTGGATTCAAACGAGCATTGAGAACTTTAATTTCAATAATACTATTACCCACACGATGGCAGCGATGTCATTCAATGCGGCACCGGTCATCCCTGAATTTGTCACTCCTCCTGTCCCAGGAGAATCGCATCCTTACTATGGCAATGACCATTTTGCTCAAGTTCGCTTACCATCTCAACCACAATCGTCCATTCGACAACAGCATCGGTTTCAAATACGGAACCCATACGAGGATATTTTGAAAAGAGATCGAGATTTATACGAAGCTTGTGCGGATGGAGATGTATATCGATTACGCGAACTGATTTCACATGGCTTCTCACCGAATGATACGCAA
>NW_027192282.1:0-2596 GCF_041956535.1 Calcarisporiella thermophila
CTCCTCTATCCTTCTTTCCCCTACTTTTTCTTTTTTTTTCTTTTTTTTCTTTCTCCTTTCCTCTTTACTTTTTCAATCCTTCACTTCTTTTCGTTAATTCATGTACATAAGCAGCCTATCTTAATACCATTGCACACAACTTTTATCCCCCCCTCTTACAGTTATTCCTATCCACTTCTTTTTTAAGCTAATTGCTGTTTCCATACTTTCCTAGCTCTTTCCTCATCACATTTTCTCTCTTCCTCTTACACTTAAATCCTTTTCTTCCTTTCTTTCTTTTTCCTTCTATCCTCCAAATTCTGCAAGGTAGGCCAGGAGCATTACCTGGGTGATTTTGATGTAGAAGCTACCCTACCTTTTTAACAGGATAGGACACTTTTCAATAAAGCTCCTTTGTTTAAAAAAAAAATCGAGAGTGTAATAAGCTAATATCGAAACCCCACCTAATCTTTCTCCAAGAAATTCACTCCCCTGACGAAGCAAATCACTCACACTCAGAAGCACATATAAAGGCCGAGAACGAAGATGACAACCACCCATGGCAGAGAGAATGGGGCCGACCAGCTATATGGTCATACCATTCTGCCATACTATCTACACACCCAGACACTACCCTTTCCGACGTGGACATCACCTTGGAAGGCCGTGTCCTAAAATGTGTGGCCCATTCCCCTCTCCTCCCCTACCTGATCACCCTGATAAATGTATACGCCCCATCCGCAGAGCCGGACACGCAGGCCTTCTACGACGCATTCCCAGCCTCACTGGAAGAACACAGGTTAATAATGGGAGGCGACTTCAACACACATCTTGATCCAGCAATTGACCGCACTCCACCAGCTCCCAACTCCCAAAACCGCAGAGGCTCCTCTCATCGACTTCGGATGATCACGTCTGCGGCCTCCCTTACGGACGTCCACAGGCACTTCTCATCCAAAGACGACCAATTCACGTACTAACAGAGAAGCTCTCTAATGAAATCACGAAAAGACCTATTCTGAGTCAGCACAGCAAAAACAACGGACGTAAACCTACTGGACCCCTCCGGATCTTCATATGATCACATGGTTATTCAGATAGAAATAAGGAACGCTGCAGCGCCTAAATCTGGATATGGCCAATGGCGATTTAACTCTAGCCTTGCAAACGACGAGCCTTACGCCGCCACGCTTAAGGCCCACTGGCATTATTTACTCACAACCCGCGAATCCTTCAGGACCACGGGCCTTTTCTGGAACGCTGCAAAACAGCAATTTCGATCGCTCACTACCGCATACGCGGCACAGAGACAACGCTGTTTTAGAGCAGAGGAAACACAACTAAGCAGAGCTCTCAAGAGATCCCAAGAAGGCCAATGGACCAGAGAATCATATGCCCGACAAGAAAAAATCCGCAACCAACTAGCTGCCCATGTTGATAGAAGGGTCGAAGCACTACGTTCCGATCTCGCCTGAATTGGACAGACCAGGGCGAGAAATCCACATTATACTTCCACCGCCGCGTTGCGGGGAGGAGAGCAGTCAACGCAATGATCTCTCTGAAAAGAGCTGACGGAACACGTACTGAACACCCGAGCGAAATAGCCAGAATGGCCGCCCATTTCTACACAGAGCTTTATATTGGGGACCCAACAAGTACAACCGACCAAGACACTATCCTCAATTATGTAGACAAAACTCTATCCCCTGACGACCGTGGAAAACTGGAAGAGGCCCATCAGTGAAGAAGAGGTGAGGAAAGCCATTCGACCGGCCCCAAAGAATAAGTCGCCCGGCCCGGACGGAATGACGGCGGAATTCTACCAAGCCTTCGAAGATGGGTTTGATTGGGGGGTCGTGTTGGAGACTGGTTTGTCCAGTGCGTTTCTTGGCGACGTTGGCGTAAGAGATCATTTTTTGAGATGTATTAAGTGAGAAATAAAAGATTAGTTTTTTTTTGATCAATCAACGGAGACTTTTATTAGTTTCCGTAGCTTACAAGAGTTTAATGATTACAATGAAATAAGAAAGGGAGGAATAAAGGGTAGATTAGATGTATATAGTGATCGGGTATTTGGTGAAAGGTATGAAGTAAAGAGGAGGGGAGGAGGGAAAGAGCGGATTGGGAGAGAGGAAGGGTTGCTTCGTCACTCCAGTTTTAGTCTTGCTCTATCCGAACTTTCTATTACTTGCCAAAAGATTAGTTTTTTTTTGATCAATCAATGGAAACTTTTTATTTAATTTCCATATATTACATGAAGTTAATGTCAATGGACTTAACATAACGAGATATAGATCCTTGATCGATAGGCGTGCAATCGATATGCGTGTATCGTAGTTGACGTGAATAGCCTGTACGTGAAACCGATGTAATCTTTTGTACTTATCGTAAGGGCGATCTTTTTCAATAATCAAGACTCAGCTTCTGATCAAGTGGACAGCAGTCACAAACTAAGAATAAGTGCTGGTGGGGGAAGTGGGATTCGAACCCACGCCGTTCTCATCGGCATCCCAGGGATAGTCCACTACACTAACCCTCCCCATTGCCAAAAGATTAGATTTCCTTCTCGCTAGGCGATTCTCATTGGTTAAGTCCACCACGGTTCATAACACAGCTT
>NW_027192283.1:0-2520 GCF_041956535.1 Calcarisporiella thermophila
GTATACGCTCCTTCCAGTGAACCCGAAATCCAGTCATTCTTCAACACATTCCCAGTACCAACCGACTCATATCGGTTAATTATGGGCGGAGACTTCAACACACACCTAGATCCCGCCATCGATAGGTGCCCGCCCTCACCCAACTCTCCTTCCCGAAGGGGGTCATCTCGCCACCTCCGCCGCATCACATCCGAGGCATCTCTCACAGATGTACACCGACACTTCTCATCAAGAGCAGACCAGTTCACCTACAAGCGACGGGATGGATCAATCAAGTCAAGGCTGGATCTATTCTGGGTGAGTCCTACACTCCTCCCCAGGACATCCGACGTCGCCATTATCGACCCGCCTGACCCTATCTATGACCACATGGCAATCCAAATACATATTTGCACGACCGCAGCCCCAAAGGGAAAATGCGGACAATGGCGCTTCAACGCAGCCCTTGCAAATGAAAAGGCCTACTCCTCCCTCCTCAAAGCACAATGGCAGCAGCTATGCTTAGAATGCGAATCCTCCAAGACGGCCTGCGAATTCTGGAACAAGGCCAAAAGGTTATTTCAAGAATTCACAACTGCATACGCGTCACAACGCCAACGCCGATTCAGGGCAGAGGAGACGCGCATACATAGAGCCCTCCGCCAACTAGGGAATACCCCAGACACGGAAGCATCACGCTCTCAAAATGACGAGCTCCGTAATCAACTCGCGACTCACACTAATCGCAAAGCAGAGGCCCTCCGCATTCGCTCCAGAATAATGTGGACCGACGCGGGGGAAAAATCCTCAGCTTACTTCCACCGCCGAATCGCGGGTCGACGAGCCGTCAACGCGATGACGGCACTCAAAAAGCCAGACGGAGCAAATACTGAGGACCCAAGTGAAATGGCCATACTAACAAACCGCTTCTACACAGAACTATACTCCGCCGGCCCAACATCCTCGGCGGACCAAGAAGAACTCCTAGGCCACATTGAAAACACTCTACTGCCAGAACACCGTACCCTCCTCGACCGACCGATCACTGAAGAGGAAGTAAGAAGAGCGATCCGCAAAGCACCGCGAAACAAATCGCCTGGCCCCGATGGATTGACAGCTGAGTTCTATAGAGCTTTCGAAGATGAACTGGCCCCTTTCCTCCTAGAACTCTTTAATGAAGCTCTCACAACCAACTCCCCACTTTTATTCTCCAAACGAGCGACAATCATTTTAATATACAAACGGAAAGGCGACGCTACGGAACTGGAAAACTGGCGACCAATATCCCTTCTCAACGTCGACATCAAAATGCTGACGCGAATTCCCTCGTGGAGACTACTAGCCTTCATATCCACAATCATCCACGTGGATCAATGTGGCTTTGCCCCAGGGAGGCGAGCCCACGAGAATGCACTAGCTATACAACAAACCATCGACCACGCGACCAAAAATAAGGTCAACGGTGCTCTACTCTTTCTTGACCAAGAAAAGGCCTATGACCGGGTAAGCTGGGCATGGATACAGAGGTGCCTAGAGAAGTTCAACTTCGGCCCGCGATTTCGATCCTTTATCCATAGATTACACGAAGGCTTTCAAGCGTCAGTGTGCATAGATGGCTCTCTAACGGCTCCATTTCCTATCACAAGAGGAGTTCGACAAGGTGATCCACTGTCTCCATACCTATACAACATCACAGTTGAACCTCTATTCGCCACAATCAGAGCCAAGATATGCGGCATTACCATTTCAGCACCACAACGACCCCTCAAAGCGCTCGCCTACGCAGACGATTTGACCGTAGGAGTTGTAGATCAACAAGATGCTGACCACCTGTTTCAAATCCTCGACATATACTCGAGAGCTACGGACGCAAAAGTCAACATTAACAAAACGGAAGCGGTCGCTCTCACGCTAAGTGCTCGCACCTCGATAAACCCCAGATGTGAATACATTCCAGCAGGGGAGATAGTTACCGGCCTCGGCATTCCAATTTACCTTCCGACAGCAGATAAACCCACACAAATCCCAGACCACCCAAGTGAGGCTTATTACACATGTCAATTATCAAAGCTGAGACAAACGATCCAATCATGGAGGATTCGTAAACTCTCACTCCTCGGTAAAGTCCACCTGATCAACTCTCGACTATTGTCCCGAATATGGTACGTTGCCACAATTATACGCCCACCTGAATACTTCTTCAAAGAGCTGGACGAAATAATACGGCAGTTCTTATGGGACGGACGTGGCCCGCAAATCAGTCTCAAATTGCTAGCGAAATCCCGAGAAGAAGGTGGACTTGGACTCATTCTCCCTCGCCACCAAACAACAGCCCTACTTGCCTCATGGATACCAAAGTTCGCAGAGTTACTAAAAAGGCCCAACCAAGACCCAAAAACACCTCTGTGGGCAAGCATTCTGAAGCATAATCTCTTGAGCATGTACGCTCCATTCGGATACGAGATGTCCATCTTCGCAACCACCTTCACATGTGCCAAACTCAAACGCAAAGAGGGAGTCTGGTACAACTTGTATCAAGTG
>NW_027192284.1:0-2487 GCF_041956535.1 Calcarisporiella thermophila
GTCGGCCCTCGTCTGTGAGTACCGGGCACTTGTAGAGAGGTAGGGACAAGACCTCGGTCGCAGTCCAGTTTGGTGATGCTACTGGGCTACCTCCGAGCATACGCCACGTTCGGAACTGATTAAACCAGAACCCTCCTTTGCGTTTGAGCTTGGCAGTGGAGAACGTGGTGGCAAAGATGGCTGTACCGTAGCCTTCTGGAGCATACTTTCCTGTCAGGTTAAGAAGTGAGATGCTTGCCCAGAGGGATACCGTCGGGTCCAATGCTGGTTTCTTCATTTCTCTTGCGAGTTTGGGAAACCATGATGCGAGTAAGGCAGTTGATTGTTGTCTAGGGAGAATGAGACCTAGGCCTCCCTCCTCTCGCGTTTTAGAAAGGAGGCTAAGACTGATCTGCGGGCCTCGTCCATCCCATAGAAATTGTCGTAGGATTGTGTCCAGTTCTTTGAAGAAATATTCAGGAGGGCGGATCACTGTGGCGACGTACCATATCCTGGATAGGAGTCGAGAGTTGATTAGGTGAACTTTCCCTGACAGGCTGAGTTTCCGGATTTTCCACGACTGTATCGTCTGCCTCAGTTTGGATAATTGGCTCGTGTAGTATGCCTCACTTGGGTGTTCTGGCATAAGTGTGGGGTTGACTGCTGACGGAAGATAGATTGGGATGCCATGTAATTGCTCCCCCTACAGGTATGTATTCGCATCCACGGTCGATGGAGGTGCGGGCTGCAGGTGTAAGTGCTACTGCCTCCGTTTTGTCGATGTTAATTTTTGCGTCGGCCGCTCGCGAGTAAGTGTCTATGAGCTGGTAAAGGGTGGTGACATCTTGTTGGTCGGCCACTCCTACGGTCGGGTCATCTGCGTACGCGAGTGTCGTAATAGGCCGTGGGAGTCCTGGGAAAGCTATTCCCCGTATCTTGCTCCTGATTGCTGCAAGTAGGGGTTCAACAGTGATGTTGTAGAGATATGGAGAAAGGGGGTCGCCTTGTCTGACCCCTCTTGTGATTGGGAATGGAATTGTGAGCGTTCCACTTATGGACACCGAAGCTTGGTATCCATTGTGTAAGCGCCGGATGAAGGATCGGAATCTTGGACCGAAGTTGAATCTTTCCAGACATTGTTGCATCCATTGCCAGCTGACTCGGTCGTAGGCTTTCGCTTGGTCAAGAAACAGGAGTGTCCCTTTGCACTGATCTTTCGCTGCGTACTCTATTGTCTGGTGTATAGTCAGGGCGTTCTCCTGTGCCTGACGTCCCTGGACAAAGCCACATTGGTCAGGATGGATGATCGACGCGATAACACTCTGTATCCTCCACGCGAGTATTCTCGTTAGGAGTTTAATTTCCACATTGAGGAGAGATATCGGTCGCCAATTGCTTAGCAGTTCGGCATCCCATTTTCTTTTATAGATTAGGACAATCGTTGCTTTCTTCGAGAAGTTTATAGGGCTGTTCGTTGTGAGGGCCTCATTGAAGAGCAGCTGAATCGTGGGGGCAAGCTCATCTTCAAAGGCTCGGTAGAATTCCGCCGTAATTCCGTCCGGGCCGGGCGATTTGTTCTTTGGAGCCAGCCGAATGGCTCTCCTCACCTCTTCTTCGCTGATAGGCTCTTCCAGTTTTTTGCGGGCTTCATTAGATAAAGTTTTGTCTACATGATTGAGGAGGGTGTTTTGGTCGGTTGTACTTGTGGGGTCCCCAGTATAGAGCTCCGTGTAGAAATTGGTGGCCATTCTGGCTATTTCGCTAGGGTCTTCAGTGCGGGTTCCATCCGCTCTTTTCAGCGAGGTCATCGCGTTGACTGCTCTCCTTCCCGCAATGCGGCGGTGGAAGTATGCTGTAGATTCCTCGCCCTGGTCGATCCAATTCAGGCGAGACCGAATGCGCAGTGCTTCAGTTCTTCTATCGACATGTGCAGCAAGTTGGTTGCGGAGCCTCTCCAATTGGCCATGCGACTCTCTAGTCCATGGGCCTTCTTGGTATCTCTTGAGAGCCCTGTTAAGCTGCATTTCCTCCGTTCTATACCGGCGTTGTCTTTGCGCCGCGTAAGTGGTGGTGAGTGATTGGAATTCTTGTTTTGCAGCGTTCCAAAAGTGGCCCGTGGTCCTGAAGGTTTCGCGGGTTGTAAGCAGGTAGTGCCAATGGGCCTTGAGTGTGGCTGTGTAGAGTTCATCATCTGTAGCTGGAATTAAACCGCCATTGACCGTATCCAGATTTAGGAGCTGCAGCGTTCCTTATTTCTATCTGAATAGCCATGTGGTCATATGAAGATCCGGGGGGGTCAAGTAGGGTTACATCAGTTGTTTTTGATATGAGTGCTGTGCTGACTCAGAACAGGTCCAGTCGTGATCTCATTAGAGAGCTTCTCTGTGAGTATGTGAATTGGTCGCCTTTGGATGAGAAGTGCCTGTGGACGTCCGTAAGGGGGGCCGCAGACGTGATCATCCGAAGTCGATGTGAGGAGCCTCTGCGGCTTTGGGAGTTGGGAGCTGG
>NW_027192285.1:0-2482 GCF_041956535.1 Calcarisporiella thermophila
AATTCATCTCACTTTGTATTTTCCATTTTACATCAGATTGTCCTCGTTGATTGGTTATAAAATGGCAAAGTATCAACCCGTAGTGATGATGATGATGATGCAATTATTGGAAATATAGACATTTATATACTGTATCAATTTAAATATAATTTAAGATACAAAAAAGCCAAAATATCTCATGGGAACTTATTGTATATACTGTGCTGTTTTGCTTTCTTATTCTTGCTAAGGAAAAAGTACAAGTAACCAATAAGTCCCTCTATAGCACTGTTTTTTCGCCTTCAGCTAATAAACATTCTTCCGCTGAAGTGCTCGTAAAGAGCATTGCTAACTGGCCAAAATTCGTTGCACAACTTGGACTAACAGGCTACCAACAACCTGAGTCTGGGAGATTCTATCTGCTTAGGCTAAAATTCTGTCTGCTTAGGCTGAAATTCTTTCAGCTATTTAGTTTTTCTGTCTGCTTTCTTGAACTTTGCTTGAAGCTATCTAAACATCGCATCGCTTAGCCCCAACAACTAGTGAATTTCCTAAAAATCAATCCTAAAAACCTCACTGGATACATACTACTCAATCCCCCCAGGGGGGTCAGTTTTTTTTAGTGTTTATTTAGAGTTCCCAGAGCTAAATAGCTAGGTTGCTGGTTCGATTCCCGCAGGCGACTCCCGCCTTGAGAGTTTGCCGGATTTTTCTCCGTGCTCCAAAGGCTATCAATCGTATAGCCAACAAAGCAATCAAAATCAAGTGGCTACATTAATAGGTAACAAAAATCCAAATACACATGAGAGGCCGGAGGCAGCACCTGGGTGATTTTGACGTAGCAGTCTGCCCTTCCATTCCTTTCGATAGCAATATCAAGTGGACGTAAAATTACGTTCCAAGGGAGAAAAAAAAAAGATTTAGGTTTATTTTGAGTCTTTTGGGTCTTTTTTATAGATTAGCTTTGTTCACATGATCCTTATCCGAGTGATTTCTTATATATGTTAGCCTCTTTGTGTTACTGCGTTATTTTCATCTAGTTCTACGGAGAATCGCTTGACATCTATATTTCCACGATATATATAAGTGTAGCAAGAGCCTTTTTTTAAAAAAGCATAACAACATACTTGTTTGGAAAATAACAGACTGCTAGCGTATTTCACCCTCACTTAAGATGCGAACCACCCTCGTTCTGTTCACTCTCTTTGCTACTGTCTTTGCTGCAACAACACAGCCCAGTCTTCTAACGAAAGACGAAGCAGAGCAAGAAGCACGTGGTGTCTGCTGGAGCGCCGGCGGACGAAAAGAGTATAAGGAAAGTTGCGGCTATGCCTGTGACCGCATCTGCGGTGAGCGCTCTTACGTCGACCAGTGCAGCGATAATGCCGTCAGGTGTCGGTGCTGTCCTGATGGGCGCTAGGTGCAAACCAAAATCTATTTGAACAAAGATACAGCGGATTGGCAATGTAAAATTGATTATGAAGAAATGAAAAGTTAATAAGCTTAGGCCTCTGCTTAGTTTGACTAATCAAATTAAAAAGAGATTTTTTTCTTAAAATGAAAATGGTTATAAATATGAAATCCTAGGCTCAAACTTAGCTAACCTCGGCCTCTTCTATCCATTGCTAGTACAAAAACTCTTTACAGTTGACGAAGTAATGCTTTTCCAGTGAACTGATTCTGCATATATAGTATTAACCTTAATTTCGTTTTACCATATTTTCACCCAACATTGACTTAAAAACGCATTAGGGCTATACTCTGTTCATCAAAATTGCTTAGTTTAAAATTTGGTTGATTTAATTTAAAAAAATGCAAATTACTATTACATGATTTACCAGGAAAATGCTGAAATATTATATTTTAAATATACAGTAGGCCTCATGAAAGTTGGAGAAATTGGAGTGTTTTTCCTATCTCCCATATAATTTCTCCACACTTTTAGGTGTATTAATGATACATTATATTAAAATAATATGAAACATAGAACATTTTGTTCCATATTTATTTCCAAAGTTTTAAAGATAAATATCCGAGATATTAATAGCTGAGTTTTAAAAGTGTATATATGATTTTTAGAATTTCTTTAGATTTTCACCCCACCTTTAGTAAATTATGTATTTTTCGATAATCTTATTATTATTATTTTTGTTTTTTTTTTAAAAAAATAGTCAATTTATACATCCATCAACGGTATAAAATTTATGATAATGAAGGCAATACCCAACAAGAAACGGACGCGTATACTCCAACTTTCGCAGCAAGGTTATTCATATCGTCAAATTGGCACACTACTTGATATTCACTATTCCACCGTGGCAAAATATGTCAAAATGCAAGATATACCTGACTATAAGCCAGCAAAAATGCGACCAGGCTGTTCACCTGTCCTGACCGAGAGAAACGAACGTAATGTTGTCTCGCTAGTCTCTTCAGGATGAAGTTCTAACGCTGTTGAAGCTAAAAACCACCTCAAAGAAGGGTACCAGATCGAAGTCTCCCC
>NW_027192286.1:0-2461 GCF_041956535.1 Calcarisporiella thermophila
AAATCAAAATTGCCCGGCTAGCTCAATCGGTAGAGCGTGAGACTCTTAATCTCAAGGTTGTGGGTTCGACCCCCACGTTGGGCGATAATTTGTCTCAAATTTTTAAATGAGACAAAAAATGAATTAAGTGAAAACAAAGGTGATGTAATGAAACAGGATGGCTCGCTTATATCTTTTCTCATAATATTATATAATGTCAATATTGTTAATTGTTATGGCTCAGTTATTATTTTCTGGTGTAATATTTATGGGATATATTCAATGTTTGATCAGAGCTTTCATATTCTTTTTGATTTTTTAGAACTACTTACTATTTCTTTTTGTTCCTCACCAATCTCTATTTTTTATTAAGATCATCTGTCTACCTTACGAACCCCATTATATATAATAGCATTCATGTCCACATAAAAAAAAATAAAATCGAGCTTATTTTTTAATAAAGTTCAACTATTGAAAAGTATCATGTTCAGTTAAACAGATTTGAATAGCATATACCTCAATATCTCCAAGGTAGTGCTCCCCTTACTTTAAAGTTATTTACAAATGAAAATAGGAGATTGATCATTAATGTTGGTTGATATAAATGGTTGTGTGTAATTGATAGAAAAATGTAGTTCCTTTATTTTCCAATCATTTGATATGAAAGGGGCAAAAGTGCTGAAAGAAATTGACACATTCCGTCGGGACTGTGGATGTTTTTGCTTTAGAGTAGCTCTTTATAACTGATAGTGGTTTCGATTAGGCGATTTTGAGGGGCTAACTTGCAGGAGGTAAAGCAATTATTTTTACTATGGATCTTTATTGTGGAGGTTAGAGAAGATGAGTAGGAATAATCTTGTTTCCGATCACGAACCCCTCTTCGATGATGGTCTGGATGTCAACACCTTTCTTGAATTGGATTGCCATCTCCGCGATGTCGAAACGGGGGTATTCCTAGGGAACACCTTTTGCAAGTGTTAGGATCTCCAGTCCATTTGCTAGTGATGATTCCGGTAACTATTTTGTGCTTCATAAGTCTCCATCGAAGGATTATGTACTTGGGTTCTGAAGGACGACTTTTCCACCTGGTCTTCATCCATCTGTCAACGTCACAGGAAACGTCCTTCCATTCCTTGGTGATTATGGTTGGCGTATCCTGCTGGTATAGTCTACCAGTTTTGGTGGTGTAAGCGGTGGTCTCAATCCCTGCAATAGAACATTTTGTTAAAGGAAAATTGTGTTTTTTACCGACAAGGGGGATTCGCTGTGTGAGAGTCTCGGCGAGTCTTTCGTCTAGGCGGAGTAGCTTTTACTCCATAGTAGGTGAAGATTGAGATAATGCTCTCTGAATTCCCTCGAGTATCTGTCAGGGTTCCTTGCGACTAGTGCGTGCACCTCGGGTTCGATCATCGGTTGGTAGATATTGTTTCTGTGTGGTTTGAAGAAATCTTCCACTAGCCCGAATTTTTCTGCCTTCCCTTTCCCTGGCGCTCCTTCTATAGTAAAATAGGAATTGTTACTAATGGAGAGGGGGAGTACTTCATCTAGGGTTAATCTGTATCCTTTGGTTAAATCTAGTTTTTCACCTAACTCTGCCACACTCTTACGAGGTGTGGCCACAAACCATCCTTTCGCATCAGCTTGCGCTGGGTGTAACGGGCGGCTAGGATGCCCATTCCCAACGCGTTGGGAGTGTAGTGTTTTTCCAGTATGTAGATTGCCAGGCTTGCCCAGGGTTGTCTGCAAGACGAGAGATGGCAAAATGTTGGAACCATGAGGCTAAGATTGCGTCGACTTGATGTTTGGGTTTGATGAGGCCTAATCCAAATCCTTATGGCTGCTGCATTGTACTCAGGGCGATTTGCGGGCGTTTTTTATCCCATAGGAAGTCTTTAACGATTGTGTCCAACTGTTTCAAGAATTTGGCTGGAGGGGGGATCAATTTTGTCGTGTACCATAGTTTGGATAACAATTGATCAAAAGAGCTTTTTCTTTCAAGGAGAGAGCTCTCAATCTCCGCGTTTTGACTGTTTTCCGCAGTCTAGTGAGCAGTTCTCGTAACAAAAATCAATTTTCTCACAACAACTTTGTTACGGGCGAAAAGAGGTTTGTGTGGAGGGGTGTCCGGATCTCGATAAAAATAAGAAATTTATCTTTATAATTCAGGGAATTGGTGAGGACAACAAGACAAAATAGATGGGTTTAAATAGGGATGGGAAATCAAGAAAATGACTCAAAATAGATGTTCCCAAGGATGAACTAAAAATGCATCTTTCCAAAACAAACGATCACAAAGAAACAACAAAAGATCAACAATGCAACCTTAACTTCGATCATGTGATGTCTTCGGGTGAACCGGCTTACTGTAAAGACCACTATCTCACCTCCCGAGTATTTTTTTTTTGATCAATCAACGGAGACTTTTATTAGTTTCCGTAGCTTACAAGAGTTTAATGATTACAATGAAATAAGAAAAGGGGGG
>NW_027192287.1:0-2386 GCF_041956535.1 Calcarisporiella thermophila
TTAAGTACAGTAGCTCTAAAAACTTGGAACGTACCAAGAGAAGCCTCGAAGCCGATCTGTTTCAGTCACTGTGGGTAGGGTTTTAATATGCAAGGTTGAAAAAAAGAGAGCTCAAATTTTTATGTCTTATTCGATTTCCGCGATTAGGAAATGGATCATCGTGTGGGAATAGAACAATCCTATTCGGACAATTATAAAAAATCTAATGGGAAGAAAATTCATACAGACAAGTCAAAGATAGAATGTATTCTTTGTTAATATTTCTATCTTGCAGCGATCTAGCGGCCGCTGCTACTCTGCAGCTGGGTATGGACGACACACCAGGACGTTGGCTTTGCGTCTTGGGTGGTGTCGGGCTTTTGCTAGCAATCACTCGGATAGTGCGATTCAATCGTGTTACTTATGTATACAATACGGGGCACTATGGTGGACCTGTAACACGATTGATATCGGCTCTTTCAGATCTGGGAGGAGGATTTTTCTTTGGGCGAACACTGGAGCCGACCAGAATGTACCACATCGACAATGCACTTCCTCCCCCCACAGGAGAGCGCTGGGTGGACGAGGGGATCATCATGATGATATACTCAGCGGTCGTGCTCTTAGTGGTTATGATCATTTCGATATTAAACCAAGAGCTTATATGCATTGCATTACAAAGTATTCTCGGAATCGGCTTGATTGCAGCAGGAAATTTTATTCCACGCAGACCTTCTAAAGCAGTGGGATGGCACATCACCGTGCGTCCTAAGAGCCCTCCCGGTGCCCCGCTTCCCAGCCGTTTAAAAACGAATGAAGTCTTTAATTTGGGTTTAGCTACCCAATTCTATCTGGGTCGGCCAAAGGCGGAATGGAGTCAAGCATATTGCATGGTATTAGCGTTTCTGCTGCTAATTTCGCCGCTCGTTTTTCTCTCGGGTTGGACAGGAGCCATATTACCGCTTGGTATAGCAGAACTGCTGACAAGACGAGAGTCGCGACTTCCTGGACCGTGGCAAATTCACTCTTCTCTTATCACACACTACGTTCATGATTGCATGCTAGCCGTGCAACAGTGCCCACTCTCGCCTGGGGCTATCCGGACTAGGCGATTATGGTTGAGGTGGCTGAAGAAAGGCTTCCCCTGGCACACTCCACAAGACGGGCCATTTATGTTAATGCCGTGTCCGGGGGCGCTAACCGATCGTGCATGCGTTCGCGCTTTTGTGCTTGATCCAGGAGTAGTTGGGGATTCCATATGGTGCCATAGCCCATGTCTTTGGAGGTTTTATCAAGCTCACCATATAGGGGCGTTCCAAGCTAATTTGGCAGAAAATCTTGCATGGAAATCTCCAGCTGATTTGGAAATGGATACCCCCCAGTCCGAGGGCGATATGCTGGCTTGGCTTGAAGACTTGATCTCCGCACTTCGACTTGAATGCCACGAGGAAAAATATACCTTTATGGGAGCAGATAAACTAACCGTTCAGAAAGTAGTCTCAGAAACAAACCAATTATTCAATTCCATCGGGCTAGATTGTCGGCTAGTTATCTCGACTGAACTAAGGGGTGCACAGCTTTACCGTCGCTCATCTAACCAGCGACTTAGTATTGAGCGCACTAGTGTAGAAGGACATCCTCGTGCAATTTTAGAGGGTACTCATGCAAAAACTCGCTTCGCTCTTGTTTGGGTTTCCGAATAAGGCTGCAACTGAGCAATTAGTATTCTTATATGAGTTCATAATTTTCTAAAGCTTCTGGAGATCGAGTGATATTAATTTACTTGTGGATTTCTCATATGTGGGTATATCATGCATAGGATATATCGAGAACGATGGCTTTTTTTTAAAAAAAATTGGGTATGTTGATTGTAAAAATATTAAATTGGGGAAATCCATTATTATTTAGTATCTCTATGAAATAAAAATATTAATTAGCGTATCGGAATACCAGTTCCTATCCTATTTTGTATTGAATATACTAACAAGAACTACAGGTTAAGCCAAGAATATTTCACCTAGGCTTGTTCTAAATGCTTTGAGCTCTGCACTTTTATGAAGTAAGAGAAAAAATAAATGCTTATAATGAGAGAAGGGGTGTATGTTAAGGTTGTATGATCAAAAATTTCAAACATTGACAAGTGGCTAATGAGCAATTTATTCCAACGCTCTAATTGAGTGAATAATAATATATTTGTTCCACAGAATCTATATTATTCTCCTGAGAAATAATGAGAGCGTCTAAATACGAGTTGATCGCATAGGAGTTCATGTGGCAGAGCTGCAGAAAAATACCAAAAATTCATTACTTCTAGCCTAATTTGAGAAAGATTATGTCCGAAAGAGAGTCAAAAGAATATTGAGCGGCGCCAATTCTTGAAACGCCTTATAAATATAAGATCCTTCTA
>NW_027192288.1:0-2381 GCF_041956535.1 Calcarisporiella thermophila
GCCACTCACTTTATTTCTAATATCCAGATGTAGGAATTATGTACCCAAAGCATATAATATTCCCACTCCATCATAATGATTTGGTAGCTCAGCAATAAAATAATCCGACATCACACCGCATCAGTTCATTATACAATTTTTTAGGGGGCATTGCATAAACGGTCGTGGTGAGAAAAAATCGGAAAGAATTTTGTATAGTTTAATAGGTATACAAGGAGAGAAATGGGAGTTTCCACAAAAAATCAGACAGAATCAGAAATATAGAAATAAGAATTATAAGATTTGATTGGACCAATCTATTTAGATATAAAACTCCAGAATTATAGCAAAATCTTTGAGGGCTAATAGCTCTGCGAATATCCATCCTAGAGCTCTCATTTTTAGTGCAATCGATACACAATCACTTGTAGTAGCTTTCTAAAAACCACCATCAAAATTCTCCCTTCCTCTAGTAGGTTATTCTTTATTTACTAACCTAACCTAGTACCTCCCCCAATACTTACATTTTTATCCACTCTTAAACCCCCTTAACGCTTGATTAAATAGGATAGAGAGGTGTGCAACGGCGTTTGAAGGCAGGAGGAAACCTCAAAGAGGGAAAGGTTTTGCTCGCTAGCATTCTAAACCTATTTCCTTTGAGGTAATCAACCATTGCTCCCGAACCTCTATCCTATGCCAGGAATTTCTCCCCAAAATACAGTCTCCTGTGTATGAAAATTATGTACATAAATCTTCGAAGAAATGTTAGTCAAGGAATCCACAGGAGACAGCCAAGAGAGCGGGGTGGAATTCCCGGCTTAAACCAAACTCTCTCGGATACAAGAATGAAAATATGATCCCTTGACTCCATTTCTTCTTTTGGCCCCTCCTCCCCCCCTCCTCCTCACCTTCTTCCACCCCCATCCGGATAAACTGCATAATCAGAGCGCCAACTTCATAATCCGTTTGCACAATCCCTCGATATCTAGCGCTCGCCCAAGTGATTCAATCCTTGCAATATGCCTTTTAACCCCTGGTGTTTTCTTCTCCTCCGCCTCCTCCTTATGCTTCGGAGGCCGCTTCGTCGCCCACTTATCCTTTTTTGTAAGGATTTTCTAGTTGACTTCAACTTTTTCGTCTCCCGTAGAACCGCTATACGCATAAATCATGTTGTTTTCGTAAGAAAACGAAAAAAAAGGTTGAAAACTTCTCGATCGACAGGACTTTTAGTTACTCCGGTCTGTTGGATCGTTCATAGCGGAAAAATTGGATGGATAATTTTTTCATTTATTCCCTTCCATCGTTGATTGCTTGTAAACGGTCTTCGAACGATGATATCAACTTGTCAATACTGCTCGTTCCAATCGTTGATTCGATTGCCGAAAACCAGCGAGAAAGCAAGCCAAAATGGCCATCCGCCCAACTTTTTCCGTGGTACTCGGCAAAGAAGTTCCATTTTACTTCTTTCCGTAAGGTGAAAGTAACACCATTCCCAAACAAGAGCACTGTTGCTTCGAGAAGAAGGTTTTTCCAGTCTCAACCGGCCCGCTTCCCAATCGCAAATTCTCTTTGAAATCCATGATAAGTATTCTCTTGTTCTCATCAAGCTCTCTAGAATTTTTCGCAAACATCGACTTTCTCTCATCCACGAAGCGCTGGTCGGAAGTATATATAGCGACTTTCTCCTTCAGTTTCTCGAGTCGCTCTTTATCCTCCTCAGTAACTTCTCTTTCACAATGCTCTACTTCTCCCGCGAAACAATTTCCGATTCGACCATTATGGATTTCTCGCTGTATACGGCGCAGATTATCGATGTTCTTCTTGCCTTCGACGCAGACCTCACATATGTCCGTTTTCTTACACGATTTCTTAAAGAATTTCGGAATTAGAGAATATAATTTTGACTTAAAAATCTTGAAATCGGGATTAGAAATTTTAAATCTCTTAAAGATGTTCAGTTTTGTATCGTTCAAATACCGAACCTGGATATATCTCTCACCATCATACCCTTCGTCAGCCTCTTCCTCTATCTCATCCTCTCTCTTCCTTTTTAGAACCCTATTTGCTGCAATCCGAGATGACTCCATAAGAAAATCCAAACCAGTTTTGGGCACTAAAGTCAGGCATACTTAAGAATAAGCAAAAATATTTATAGGAATTTTCTGAAGGAATATTAACCTGGTTTGCGCTTCACAGCTCGTTTTGTTTCTAGAGTAGGAGTTGAACCATTCTGTTTATACGACTGCCCCCCCATTCAGTCGTGTATCGTCTGTGTATAATAGATACTCGCAAATTAGTAGAAAGTAAGTAATGGATTCTAAACCAGACATTACCTTGTGGAGTAGACAATACAGACTTCGATTCAACTACCCGAGCAGCTCGCGATTTGTTGTTATCAAATC
>NW_027192289.1:0-2358 GCF_041956535.1 Calcarisporiella thermophila
GTTGTTATTGAAAAAAAATTAATTGTAATAATCGGAAGTGAAACCGATTATTCATTTTGGCAATAAAAACCAGTGCCACGTTAAACATTGGCATTAAATAATGTAGTGTGGCGATGCATGGCAAACTCTAGGTCTTCATCGAATGTTTGGTTTATCCATTTTGCCTTAATAATCCTGGGAAAAATTTATTTGTGCTTAGTAAATAATAGAATTAGATATTTCATCCAAGTAATATACTATACGTACGAATAGGAAAGAGGTTTAAACCAAAATTGGATTTGAGCGGAGCAATAGTAACTTTAATACCCAAGCGATTCACTCTTGCATCACAATAATACTGCATGTTTTAGATACGTAGTGCATTTCATGAGTAAAGTTCATATATTCAAGGGTTTGTAGAAAAGCTCGCTGCCACTATTTCCTTATAATTTAATTATAATTTACCGACATTTTGAGAATTTTTTTGAGTGAAGAGCATAGAAAGTGTTGGGAAAAAGTAGGCAAATTATAGTTAAACAATAAGGAAATTATTGGGAAACTGCAATATTTCCCATAATTTCTACATTTTTCTCCTATGCTTTCCAAGGTACACTTCTTATAGAGCATACCCAGGTCATATTAGAATTTTATTTTGTATATCTGAATTAACGTAATTAACCTTAACATCAATATACAGTACTGTATTTTGCAAGTCGCAATATCCTATCTGCACACTTGTGTAAAAAAACTGCCAATTAGAATGGAAGCTGAGACAATTGCGATATACTCAGAGTTTCGAGAGTATATCCATCTATTGGTAGTTTAGTGGTCTTTTGCTGTGAAAATTATTATAAAAGGAGGTATTGTCACTTTCTCTCTTCCTTCATCCATAGATTTCTCTTTATTTGTGTACTCCGTTCATCTAACGCACTTTTACCGAAGTCATGTATCTCAGATTATTCGCCCTCCTGTTCGCCGTAACGTATGTCTTGGCATGCAGTCGCGACGAGGTCCAGATCCGCGTACTCACTCGAGGTGGCGGCATACAGAGCAAGTGCCAGAAGGCTAATTCCTCATGGTATGTGTGGCGAGATGACCATCCTCAACTGAAGTTGTATATCGAGGCACACTCAGGAAAGGCGTGCTACCATTGTGATTTGCACTCTGCCGACAAGCGTAACTTGGGGCGGTTCAGCTGTACCGGTTGGCATGATCTGACCCATGTAGAACGATTCCGGTACATTAACTGCTGGGAAGCATAGGCCCAAAGATTATCTTAAAACAGAGAGAAAAACATGTGGCTCTTTCATTTTAAAAAATTGAAAGCATCATTATAGATTTATCGATGAAATACATACGAATAAAAGTAATATATAAACCGCCTTCGGAAGATGATCGAATGTTTGTGTATTTTAAATTTGATTTTCCATTTCTCCCCCAAAAGAATTGTAAAAAGAGTACTACCAAGTGTTGATGACTTTGTAACAGTTTTGAGGCTGTTAGATACTCGAATTTCTTAATAATAGAATCCAAGAAAGAGGCGAGGAACAATAAACAAAAAGGAGTGAACTTAGATAGAATCTCGGGAGTATCGGAGTTGTAACAGTTCAGGTACTGTTAGAACATAATAGTTTCCTAAAGGTCCAAAAAAGAGCTGACCTATTCCGTCCAAAAAGCCTCTCCCCCTTCAAAACAGCGAGATTTGGGTATTAAGTAGGGACCAAGTTAAAACTTAATTAAAGAAACAAGTAAGAGTGTAAATTAATGAAAATATCAAGCGGGAATCAGGTTGAAAAATAGGGTCTTCAAATCAAAAATAAACGGGATTAGCCTTCACAGGCTCGGCCAATGCCCTTTAGGCATCGTGCCCAAGGTTCTCTCCCTGGATGGTAGGTTGGGAAACGCAAGTGGGCAAGTGCAAATCGTAAATCCAAAAAACTTAAGATTATGGAAGAAAAATCAATAAGCACACGGCAGGAAATATCCCATTCAGCCCCCGTTGAAGATGTCATTATAGATATGAGGGAGAGCGAGGAGAGGTAGAGTAAAGGACTTTTGCAAATTACACTGCAGTATTAGAGTACATGTACATGACAGTGTGGGTGATTTATTAACCTGTTGCTCATTATGCCTAAAAATTTCTTGGAAACTATGATGCTGCCACCCTAGAATCGAAATGGAACCGAGTTACTTTGCAGAGGATCCTAAGATCGGAGCGAGCAGTTCAAGCTTCGGACCAACGATCGAGGCGGAGATGAGCCCTGACTTTGCAGAAGCTCAAGAAGCAACTCCAAATGGTCAGAATCAGGACTATATTGACATTGAAGAGGAATATTCTAGTGATCACAGGTACAATGATAGTTATAGTACACTGGCATT
>NW_027192290.1:0-2359 GCF_041956535.1 Calcarisporiella thermophila
AAAGATTACTGCAGGCGATAATTGAACGAGGAGTTTTTTAAAATGCTGCTTTTTGATAATAACTTGAATTATCAAAAATCGATGTAATAGAGGATATATTTTAATAAATATTTCCTTGTGCTGTTTGCTATACAAAAAGAAATAAAGTTCAATATGTCTTTCTAATTCTCTTCTGACTCAAATGAATCCAAAGCTATTGAAGCTCCGATTAATTACTCGGTACCTGCTAAAAAATAGATTATTCCTACCAAGTTCTGAATTGATGGATTTTGAATTAAGCTCAAACTCTAAACTCGCCACAATGAGTACAAGCGCTACATCGACAATGATAGTCGAAGTAAAATTTTCGAGGTAACTAGCCACCACCACGCCAGCGATATTGAATACACTATGATTCATTTTTTTTTATTGCTTCTGTGGAGATTGCCCAATGCCTTCAGCCTCATTCTGACATTTTATGCTCTGACTTGTAATAAACCAACGAGATATACATTTTATTGATACCGATATCCTTATGCTATCCATGTTCTATCGAAATAATAAAAATTCAAAACCTTACATTACAAATATTCACAGAATGCATCCGCCACTCCACCGCAGTCCTCCCTGATCAGAATAATCAAAATAAGTGACTGGCTTCAGAACCATGGCTCGTTGAACGCGGTTTAAGCTAGTTTGCTGCTTCACCTCTTCTGGTTCAATCCCCTCCATTACCTCTATGCCCGCCATAGAACCAAATGTATATGGAGGTTCCTGCATAGATTTTGTCGAGCAGTTTAAACGTTTTTGCTCGGACTATGAAAATTGAGCAAAGAAATTAATCAATGACTGTCAAACACTTAGTTCGTAAATTTGGGGTGTAATCAATGTACCCTGTCCAAAATGTCTGCTCCTTTTCGCTTGACTCCAATCTGCTGAGCTTCCACAAGTACCATTTCTTTGGCAAAGTATTTCGTGTAGAAATACAACGGAGTTAAATAAAATAAATATAAAATAGAGGGAGAGGAACAAAAATTTAAGGAAGAGAACAGAAATTTCAGGAGTATCTCAATAGGCAATTAAAAAATATTATTATACCCCTGGATTAGTTATGGAGAGTTTTTATTTCACAAGAAAAATGGCCAATTATTTCGGATCTTTTTATCAGGGATCGAATTTCGATGGTTGAAACAAGCAGTGTGAAAATTGATTTCCAATCCTTATCAAAATTACCCTAACCTTTAGTGAGTTCTAGGCTCAATTTTTAGAATTGAAAATGAGCTGTGAGAGAAGCCAGATATTTTGTGGCTCATCGCACTTCTACTCCCTCTTGAGGCTTTATCACTGCGTCCAATCCGGAGAATATTGAGTAGTCCCTGTACTGGACTCCCATGCGTGGCAATCTACATATTCCGACCCTCTCTTTAGTAAAAAATGGGAAGGGCTGATGGCCGGCGTGTATTAATTATGACATGCTCTATTATCACTGAAGTTTCAGCCATAACATCTTCAATAAAGGAAGACAAAAAATGAGAAAGCTAAACAACAACCAAACATTCATGCACATTGTTTTATTTTGTTCACATAGCGTCCTCACCCTAGACTCAAGCTGTAAGCTCTGCAACGCTGAGCACGGAATACACAATTAACTGAAAGGCACCGAGCTCAAAGTGGGAGCCAATAAGCTTAGGGAAAATGTATGCGATGGTTTTGGATCTGTGGCGTTGTACAGGTGTCATCCATCTCAGCAATCTTCTGCGCTGCAACCTGCTCTCATGCCGCAAACGAATTTATCCGAACTGTACTAGAAATGGCTGAATAAACTTTGATCCTAAATTTCTGGAATTAAATTATTTAATTTGTTATTCTATAAAGAAACTCGCCACTCTTACATAAAGAAAGTGTATACAATAAACTTAAAAAGCGTGTTAGAAGCTTTTTATCAATAATCAAAAGTGTTATTTTTTTTTTTGATCAATTAATGGAAACTTTTATTTAATTTCCATATATTACATGAAGTTAATGTCAATGGACTTAACATGACGAGATATAAGTCCTTGATCGATAGACGTTCAATCGATATGCGTGTATCGTAGTTGTCGTGAATAGCCTGTACGTGAAACCAATGTAATCGTTGTACTTATCGTAAGGGCGATCTTTTCAATGATCAAGACTCAGCTTCTGATCAAGTGGATAGCAGTCACAAACTAAGAGTAAGTGCTGGTGGGGGAAGTGGGATTCGAACCCACGCCGTTCTCATCGGCATCCCAGGGATAGTCCACTACACTAACCCTCCCCCATAATCAAAAGTGTTAAGTGCGAAGGGAAATGGAAAAACAATTAGATTATAATCATCAAACTGAAAAAAAGTTCTGTTACA
>NW_027192291.1:0-2338 GCF_041956535.1 Calcarisporiella thermophila
TTGTTCTAATACCTTTTCTTCGACAAGTAAACGCCTTTCTTGTTTCTCCGCGCTCGGTGGATTTGTGGGATCCTCCATGCCAAGGGTAGCCATGGTCGTGGTTGGGTTTACAGTTTCGACGGAGTTGCATGGAGATGGATCCATCTCACTTAACCACTTCAAGTCATGCGTCTGCTTCGGTTGGCGTGGTTCCTGAACACGCGAATGTCCTTTGACCTTGAAGCGCAACAGCTTATCGATTTTGCTCTCCCCAGATTCAAACTGAATTTGTGCAAGCGTAAGGTCAACTCGGCCGGTAAAAGGAGCATTATAGAGGGTGACCGATTTCTCAATACCAAGCTGGTCGGCAAGGTCGCGAAACCATGAGGTGTCTTCCGGCCGGGATATTAGGCTTTTGATTAGATGGCTGATGTAGGCTCCGAGCCGTTTTCTTGGGAGAATATTTCGCAACTTCGGAGGGAACTCCATTAGCTGGCTAGTGAGCATTGTCATGGCTTCGAGTCGATACATCTTGAATTGATACACGTGGTTTTGTGCAAGCATAATGAACGGTCGCGCCTGGATGAACGCTTCAAGTTTGGTTGGGATACTAGAAATAAACTCGGCAGCATTGTGCATATCAATCCGGTACTCAATCCGGACTCCATGGTGCATGGATCGAGCTTCTCCCCATACTTCGCGCATGAGTTCTATCGAGCGTCGCAAGAGAGCACTATTCTCGAGGACATCTTGGGCGGTGAATTTTTTCGGTCCCGTCGAACTATCAAACGTGTAAAGGCCCTGCTCTTCCCCCATATACGCCTGCATAAATACGAGGCCAACCTTCTCTTGCACGGCTTTACGCGCCTCTCCCCGCATGCCAGCAATCTCGGCCGAGTAACACCATTGATCCACCAGCCCTTTGCAGATGCCGGAACGCTTGAAAATTTCCTTGAGAGCCTCGGTTCGCCAGAGCAGAGTCCACCACCCCTTCTGATTTTGCCTGGGGAAGATTTCCACCCCGATATCGACAAAAAGGCTGCCCTTCTCGATGGCTGCCCAATCAATTTCCGGAATCTGCTCTTGCAACAAGCTTAAGGGATCGCCAACCGAAGAGCGGTGAACAAGCTTCAAGTCTTTTCCGTAAAAGTGGAAAAAAAACCCCTTAAATGCACTAAACTTTTCATCCGTTTCGCATTTCTGGCGCAGTTGCGAGAAAATTTCGGAGAGATAGTGGTGATGGATCCATTTGCTTCTGTAGTGGAAGTGGCCCCTTGGAGCTTTGCTTAACTCCTGGGCAACCCGGTAAAAGGCTGGGAACTGAGAAGCGTCATTTTGTGGGAGGATTTGCTTAAGAATGGGCAACATAAGCTCGTCATAGAATTGCTCCATCTCACTAGACTTGACATAATTAATCCATCGCCTTCCTTTTTTACGTCGCAATCCCGGGAAAAAGATCATCACCCTTATACAGGCGCTTTGACCGCATGTTCCAATCTCGAAATTTGGAATGGTGAAGAGTTTCATCCTCTCGAGTTTTCCTTGGCTGTTAAGGCACTCAACGGAAAGATGGTTGTCGATATTCAAGGTTGCAAATCGGTTGGGGAATGGATAGTACTTGAAGTTTCCGCTGAGAGGCAACTTAGGCCCTGTCCACATTACACTGTCCACATCAATCGTACTCTCCAGCTCCCTCTGCGTGTACTTCATGCTTGACGCCTCAAAAGATATTGGCAAAACCGTTTGTTGGTGACATCCGGAAACAATGAACTGCAATCGTTCTGCGGGAGGCTTTGATGCGGCTAACTCCAGCCATTGCTCAAGTCCAATTGGTGAGTGAGAAGTTTGCTGAGCAAGGACCGATTCATTTAGAGGACCGGTAGAGCCCTTATTTTTCAAATCTAACGGTGGAGGCACAAGCGCGAAATCCGCTATCGAGGTTTTCTCAACGTTTCTATGAACAATAAAAGGACGGATACTCACTTGAATATCAAAGTTATTTTTTTCTTCGAATTCTAATACAAACTCTTTTTCAACCAAAGACAAGTTTGGATCTTCGTCAACTGCCTCTGACTCGTAAGCATCATCACCATCAATATTCCTACAACAATGAAGGTTTTAAAAACATAAAAAACATATTTAATGAACCTCTCAAGAAAATTAAACCAATTTTTATCAAATCAAGGTGCTCATTTTCACTTACCTATCTTCATCCAATAACCCACTTGATTCCGCCATATCATTATCATTTAAATCAAAACTCGAGTCGCTAGTAGAGCCGTTACATTCCTAAAATTAAAAGAAAAATTTAACTTGATGCTTGAAAGAAACCCATTGAACCAATCGTAATCAATTGAAA
>NW_027192292.1:0-2238 GCF_041956535.1 Calcarisporiella thermophila
TTGATCAACATTTGGGTGTGCATCTTGGACTCTTCTATCGACGATGCTGCAATCAGTAGATCGTCCAGGTAAGCCGCCACTCTTATCCCTGCATTTCGGCACACCGTGAGGACTGGGCGCAGGACCTTGGTGAATATCCGGGGGGAAGAAGTTAGTCCGAAGGGAAGAACTTTGAACTGATACTTCCTGTCACCCCAGATGAACTGGAGGTATTTCCTGGACTCCTGGTGGACCGGTACGTGCAGGAACGCATCTTTGAGATCTATCGAAGTCAACCAGTCTTCCTTATGTATCAGGGGTAGAATTGACTGAAGAGTTTCCATCTTGAAGCGCTCCTTCTTCACTGACTGGTTGAGTAGACGTAGGTCTACCACTGGGCGGAGTTTGCCCGAGCTCTTCGATGTGACGAAGATGTTGGAGACTACTCCTGGGGTGTCCCGTGGGACCTCCTCTATAGCCTGTTTCTCCAATAGTGATCTCACCTCCTCGGAAATGGCCTTCACGCCCTGGTGGTCGGCTGGGAGTCTGTAATGATTTGACTTTAGGTATTTTTCTTATCTCTTATCTTCACAGCAAATTGGAATATTTTACCTTAGATAGATAGTTTTAGTTTTGTGATTTTACGTCAGTTTTACATTGACCATTTTACGCCAACTTGTATTATGTAAAGAATGTTTTCTGAAGTTCATAAATAGTCCTTGATTTTTTGTAAAGAATAAATTAATCAATCTTTTTCTTCTTGACTTACTTGATTTGGAATCTTTGGAACTCCGATCCCTCCAGAACTCGAGAAATCTTACAGAGTCTCTTTGGAGGAGATAGGTGGTTGAACCTCGGCTCCTTCCAGAATTGGATTTTGTAACCTTCTCTGATTATCTCGCGTATCCATAGAGGGGCGGGGATTCCTCGCCACGCGTTTCTGAATTTTCGCAAACGTCCCCCGACCGGTACGCGTGGCTCTACCTGTCGTGGGCTTGCGTCGGAAGCTAAACATTGGACGGGGAGGGCTGTTTTGCCCCGCCCGTCTTTTTCCAGTTTTTTGTTCTGTTCGACGAAGTGACTTGTGGTTGCTGTGCCGGGATTTGTGGTGGCTCCTCCTGGCGCGAGGTTTTTCGCCTCCTCTGTGAGCGATTCCGTTCCTTTTTATGCGCTGCTAAATCTTCGCGCAATTCTTTCTCGTCGATGACGAAGCTTCTCCCCAATCTTTCGTGCAGTACAGCAGTAGGAATATCTGCTGCTTTGTATGCCTCATGGTGACGCGTTATTGTGATGTGCGATGCCAGGCTGAAGACTAAATCGCGCGCGTCCGACGCTCTTTGGAGTAGCCGATCGGCTACCTCCTCACCCAGTGCGTTCCTTAGCCGAAGAATATCTCCTAACAGGATATCCAAGGACCTGGAGATTAACATAACCTCCTTCGAGATTTCCGCCAGGTTCGCGTCGTGTCTTCTGGCGGTATTGCCCATGAATGGCCAGATCGACGGGTTCATCAGAGGTGCGTCATACTTGAGGTCTGATCGGGGGGACTGCTGTCCCATATTATTTGCCGCTCCTCAGACGTGAGGATGGATTCCGGTGCGAATGGTGTTTTGAGCCCAATCGCGTCCGCTATATTGTCCGCTGGCGTCCACTGATGCCTCTCACGGATAGGCAATTGGAGAGAGTAGTGCCAAGAGAGATCCTTCAGTATTCGCGTGCTGATTTGTTGCTTGCGTGGACGAGGGCTCCATTTCTCAAACGGAAGTATGCCAGCTCAAAAAACGGCCAAGGAGTTGCACTTGGGAAACGACAGCTTTTTATACTCTTGATTTATTCTCAGATTTTTTCTTTATTTTTCTTTAAATTTCTTTAATTTTCTATGCAAATTCTCTGGAAGTAGCTCATTTGTCTAATAAAACGGTCTCATCATCGTGAAGCATGGACTGCTGACGTAGTCCGCATTCTATATGTTTTCACATCCCTACGATTTCTATAGGATTCTATAATTTTTAACTCATTTCTCTATTGGAGTTTTTTGTAGGGCAAACCAGACATTACCTTGTGAAGTAGACAATACAGATTTCGATTCAACTACCCGAGCAGCTCGCGATTTGTTGTTATCAAACCTAAAGCCCAGCCGCCTTAGAAATTCCCGGGGAAACTTCTCAGAAACTACAGAAAATAGCTTCTTTCTCAGCTCATTACTTTCACCTCTCTGTAGGGCGGCAAGCTGACATAGGGTATGATGATAAGGATTAT
>NW_027192293.1:0-2232 GCF_041956535.1 Calcarisporiella thermophila
TTGGAAATTGCCAGTAGGCCCATGGAGGTCCATAATGATAAATCGAGTCGGCAACGTGGAGTAAGTAATGGAAGGTGATCCTGTGCGCTGGTAAGTGATCCATACTTCCTCCAGCATATTCACTAGATACATCAACAACAAAGAGATGGCTGTGTTATATTTTTATATGCTTCAATAAAATATAAAGTGTTACCCTATATAGTGACGATAGAATAAGTATAGACTGTCCTTAACTATTTGGATCTTTGCACTAGTCAATGACCAAGCAAGGCAGAGACGAACAGCTGAGACAAATTTAAGCCATCCTCTTAAGACTCTTTTAAAAAACATTACATTAATCGTACCACTTGAAACCCTGTAAAATCATATAAAAAAAGGTGAAATCCTCTACCTCGGAGGCATGTATTCTTTAAGAAAAACAAGCGAATACAAGGCAACCCAGCTCTTCCACTCCTCCGCTTTGAACCCTTTGTTAAATTTGTAGATATCCCGGGGTGGCCTTCCAAAATCAGATGGGATACTTTTTTGGCATTCGTTCATTGCAGCCCCAATTTGTTCCCATACAAAAGTAGGAAGAACGTGATCGGTGTTAATATCAACCGCCCCGGTGAATGGGAATTCGCCAGTCCAGTGTGCATACATAAGTGGAGCTAGAGTAAATATCAATCAATAAAGCTGACAAACAAATTTAAAAGATTAAGTTAAAATAGGAAAACTGACCAACATTCTCGAAAAACAGATGCATTATATCTATCGGAAATGACCAAGGAATTGAGGTAGTACGAAGCTCTAAAAGTATCGTTCGTCTGTTAATTCCTATATTATAACAATCTCATGCATTAGTGGATATTCTTATGTGCATTTTTGCACCAGTTCCTAACCTGTTTCCCGAATTATTTCATCTTGCACATTTTTGGGATATTTCTTTGCCTCCTCTAGTTTTTGTAAAAATTCGAGACTCTGTTGATGTGATCTTAATGGTGGCAAGTCAGGGCCTTCAGGAGGGTAGTATATGTGGCGTTTATCACGGTGATATATACCTCGGATCGTACAAAACCGACAGCCATGATATGAATTATGATCAGTAAATCCAATAAGTTTTGTGATTGCTGGAATATCTCCAGACCAAAACACAGTGTAAGCCGAAAGAATAAATGATTTTTTTTCGTACCCATCATAGCATGAAACTCCATCTATATATCGGTAATAGTAAAATACAATAGAATATATTAATATAATCCATTGTATTAGAGACACTAATATATTAGTGAATCTATTCCAATAGATTTTATAGATTATAAACCTTCAAGTTCCTTTAATTCGTTTATGAGAGGCACCAAAAATGAATCGATATTTTTGGGTTGCTTGGGACCAGGAATCATCAATGCAATAAGGATATTTTCCTTCTTAACTCTCACCTCAGGCGAAAGATTATGATTGATCAAAATGACTGGCCAGCATTCATGAGTATTTCTAAAATAAAAGATAACCAATTGATAAGGGAACAGATCGAGTATAACTATACTATATTAGCTTACTGTTTGTAGAGCTGAAATCCATCAGTCGATACAGATAACGCAATGTCACGAGGGTCTCTAAACATTCCATTCTGGACAAGTTCTTTGTAGCGTTTTCCATCAAAAATGTCGTTGTATTCATATTCTGGGGGAACTTGAATGGAAGTGCTGTAACTTGCTTGGCCGACATATCGTGCTCTATATCTATTTGTAAGGGTTTAATATATAGTATATATAAATTTTTTACCAAGTTTGAATCAAGTAGTATAAATTGTGAAGGTCACAACCTCAATTCATTTGATCGTGCTGAATTTCTATATTGAACCCGAAATCGGTCAATAAGTGAAAAGTACGGAAACACTTTTCGTGGTTGCTCTTTACTAAGTGAAGGATCTGTTTTGTAACGATGTTCTTGACAAATTGGACAATTAGTAAGATGGGCGTATTCGCGAGTGTAGGCAATACAGCTATTGATACAACAATCGATCAAAGCTGGCTTGATTCCCACTAGCGTTTGTAACTCTTTTTCAATCAAATAAGTGGACTCGGTACCAGTGTTTACTACTCTATTTATAATATTAAAAGCTTCTTTGGGGACTCTAAACTCAACATTCACCTCAAGGAGTTCTATTCCTCTAATAAGGCTCTGTGCCAATTCGTCTATGTAATATAGCATGGTTAAAAACATAATTATAATAAAGAACTCATAACAAGC
>NW_027192294.1:0-2207 GCF_041956535.1 Calcarisporiella thermophila
GCTGTACATACATGATTAATCATTAAGAAAACCAAAAAAATACAAATCATTCTAATATAATACCTTGTGCTGAGGCAGGCTGTTGGACAATACAATGTATGGTGTTCGGCGCAGGATTCTCGCCAAACACACTTGAGATAGTCATTGTCGACATGGTAAGCAGTGTCTTTGGCTCAACATCATCAACATTGACTGGAAGGCCTTTATCTGGGACCAAGACACTCCAGAGAATGAGTGAGTCAGCATCAACGTCACCGAAGATCTTTGTTTTTTTTTCTTGATAGCTCCCTTGAGGTCATCCACTGTGTCTTCTTTTGGGATTTTAACTGAGAATGCTGTGGATTCGCCCTCAAGAATACAAAACAGTCTTATTTCGTTTGTCATTTGTTGTCATTAATAGTGTGTTAAAAAAATGAATTAAGGGTTGTAGAAAGTGAGATGGTTTGAGTGAGTGAAGGGGGAGAGGGTTGTTGTTACTAAATGGAGTAGATGATGGAGGAAGAATAGAAGGCTGCTGGAAGAATGGAATTGTAATATTATTTGCCACTGTACGTGTATACGTGTGTGGCTTTGATAATGGGGCAAGAAAAAAATTGTTTGGCACTTCAGGGTTGAAAAAAGACGATAAAATACAAATAACGTGGATAAAATACCGTGATCTTAATTTTTATGATAAAACATCTGAAAATAAACACTGTCGGAACATATTACAAGATGATTGGTAAGATATCACATGCAACCAGCCACATAGAATTCTTAGGAATATAGCATCAAATTATTACTATTCTCAGTATACATAAAATCTGCAAAATGAATAGAAAATAAATATATGAAAAAACCACTTGATGAGTAAAACAATAGCTAATAATATCAATGAAAGTATATATACTAGTGTGATCTTCAATGATATAAGCCGCCAAATTATAAGCTATAACGACCTCAATTCAATATATTTCGAATAAAAAAAATTCTTTGAAGATTATATCGGGATGTTGAGTAATTTAATCAAATCAATATTCAATACTATTATTACTCTTGTAATAATAGTGAAAGTGTGGATAGCGGTTAAATATAACAGAATAATTAACCAACTTAGTGGTAATTAATTGTTATACCCGGGTACAAATAGAATTACCCTTTATAAAATAGAACTGAACAGCAATTTTTCTGTCAAGTCTTTGCTCTGATTGCTTGGACGCATTACAGCCATTTTCATTAATGAAAATCATTGTTGGCTAACAAATGAAAGTGGGGTTTGTCTTTCTCAAAATCTTCAATTACAGCCGTAATTGGTTTGACCAAATTCCTTAGCTCCTCCAGTTTTTTCCACCAAGTATATTCCACCAATACTTTATTGCCTCTATTCAGATAAGCGGAGAGCCCCAAGGAAGTTGTTTGGAGGGGAATGCGAAATGCCAAACCAGATTCAAAGCACTTTGAATTAGAGACATTGTGCCTCAAACTTAAGTGCAAATGCAATTTCATGTCTGAACTTTTCTTTTTGGATCCACTTGAGAACAGGAACAGACTGATTCTGGAGCCATTACGCAAATTTATTCACATTGTCAATTGTGTTCGCCGCTCATAAAAAGATCAAAGTATCCTTAAGCAGTAGGCTGGTAGTGTGTGAAATAAAACCATAACACACAAGGTAGATAAGCTCATCATGTATACTCCAGGCTGCTTTCGTGTTTGCCGCGCTATCATTCACTGTTGCCTTAATTTTACTACATCAATCTCTCAAATTGCTTAAAATATTTCACTTGCAATGTGTTCTCAATAATGCTCATTAGAATCAGTATATATATAAATCTATTAACATGATTAGCACCTGCCGTCAAAATTATTCATTGTATTGAAAAAAATCCAAAAGAGTTTTGCGTTTAGGTTCAAATATTTCAACAGATCCTTAGAAAAAATTATTTCTGCAAGAAATTTGCAATTAAATATGACAGGAAAAAAAAATATAGGGATAAACAAACTTTTGACAGATTACTTTAATATCTAAGTTTGATAAATTATCATATAAATATATATAATGGACGAGCTTTTCATGGCAAAAATTAGGATTGAATGATACTAGAAAACAAATAAAAAAAATTAAATTGAGAAAATTATGTGTGCCTAAAATAAACAACAGGTACGGAAGTTTTACAGAAAATTAATAAAATATCAATTCAAAAAATTATTGAGTTTAAAAAGGTCGG
>NW_027192295.1:0-2195 GCF_041956535.1 Calcarisporiella thermophila
TTCGGGGAGTGAGGTGGCGGTCTTTAATGTAGGCCGGTTCACCCGACGACATCACATGACGAAGGATAAGATTATATAGTGCTATGTTATTGATCTTTTGTTGTTTCTTTGTGATCATTTGTTTTGGAAAGATGCATTTTTAGTTTATCCTTGGGAACATCTATTTTGAGTCATTTTTTTTCCTATCTTTATTTAAATCCATCCATTTTGTCTTGTTGTTCCTCACCAATCTCTTATTTTTCTCTTTTAAGGTGAGGATACACTGGTTATATTATTTTATTAGTATTATTATTAAAACCAATCTCTTATTTTTCTCTTTTAAGTCCGTATCTCTCCACAAGTCTCCAACCGCCCGTAACACAATGTTACGAAAAAATTGTTTTTTGGTACGGGCAAGTCGCCTTGACAGTCACGAGTGACTCGAGAGTTAAGTAAATGTTTTATTGCAGGGATTGAGACCACCGCTTACACCACCAAAACTGGGAGACTATACAAGCAGGATGCGCCAACCATAATCACCGAGGAATGGAAGGACGTCACCAATGACGATGACAGATGGATGAAGGCATGGGCCAGGTGGAAAAGTCGCCCGTCAGAACCCAAGCACAGAACCCTTCGCTGGAGACTTATGAAGCATAAAATAGTTACCGGAATCATCACTAGCAAATGGACTGGAGATCCTAACACTTGCAAAAGGTGTTCCCTAGGGATACCTGAAACAATTGCCCATGCCTTTCTAGACCGCCTAGCTATCGCGCAACTCCGGCAAAGAGTTGATGAGATAAACTGCCGAATATTTGGAATACCGCCACACGAATCCACGAGAGAAGGCAGACTGTTTGGACAAGACAAACAAATAAGTCAACGCTTCAACGAAGTGGTTGCTCTGAGCCACGACATAGCCCTGTGGATAATATACCGCTCGAGACTTGAATTAGTGCTGGGCGATGTCCAACCCAATCCGGAGCCATAACCAAACAATTTGACCACGAACTACAACGAGGAATAAAGTCCAAGTGGTGGATGGCAATGAAACAGGAACGGAAAAGAGACTTCATCGATAAATGGTCAAGGGGAAACTGGGTGAACATCATAGATGATTCTGTTATTTTCATCCAGGACACCTCTGAAGATCAAATCCCAGCCCCAACTCGGGCTTGAGAACTGCACCCAACCCTTCACTGCTGTATATTAATACCATCTCCTCTATCGTTTTTTTCCTTACTTTTTCTTTTTCTTTTTCCTTTTTTCTCCTTTCCTCTTCCTTTACCTTTTCAATCCTTCACTTCTTTTTGTTATTTCATGTACATAAGCAGCCTATCTTAATACCATTGCACACAACTTTTATCCCCCCGTCTTACAGTTATTCCTATCCCCTTCTTTATTAAGCTAATTGCTGTTTCCATACTTTCCTAGCTCTTTCCTCGTCACCTTTTCTCTCTTCCTCTTACACTTAAAATCCTTTTCTTCCTTTCTTTCTTTTTCCGTCTATCCTCCAAATTCTGCAAGGTAGGCCAGGAGCATTACCTGGGTGATTTTGACGTAGAAGCGACCCTACCTTTTTAACAGGATAGGACACTTTTCAATAAAGGTCCTTTGTTAAAAAAAAGAGAGTATAGCACGAGTGTAGCGTAAGGAGAAGGTGCAATATTCACGAGTATCACGACGAAAATAACGTGATAGCACGACATGTATAACAAGGGTTTCGTTATTTCTCTTACTTTTATGTATAACTCTTCTTGACTTATTTAAACCCTTCGGTTTGTTTTAATGTTCTATACCAATTCTCTGAACTATAAAGATAAATTTTCTTGTTTATCAAGATCCGGACACCCCTCCACACAAAACTCCTTTCGCCTGCAATATCAACGTTACGAGAAAATTTTTTTTTCTTTACGAGTAAGACACTTTGACAATCACTAGGTATTCGAGAGCGAATTACGCCGTACTTGGATAGCACAGTGGTTAAGGGCCCCGGAGTTTAACCATTGTGTATTGGGTTCGATTCCCGGTGATGGCACCCGTCCATGAGAGTTTGCCTGGTTTTGCTCAGGTCTCAATCACTATCAATAGTATAGCAACAAGCAGGTAATATCAAGCGACTACAAAATTAGGTAGCAAAAATCCTTAGGAGAAATCCAACTACAAAATGGGAGCCAGGGGCAGTACCTGAGTGATTTTGACGTAGAAGTCTA
>NW_027192296.1:0-2156 GCF_041956535.1 Calcarisporiella thermophila
AAAACTCCTTCATTGGTTTTGAATAATTTAATAACAGTGAATAGTTTTGAAAGAGGTCTCAGCGTTACTATAATATTGGCGAGGGGTTTATATGGGCCAAGCTTTTGCATATGAAATTATTTCCCCGTACTTTTATAGAAAGCCTTCGAGTGGCAGAAAATTGTTCTCTCCATGGGCAAAGGGATTTTTCATATAAATTGACAGCCAACAGGCACAAGAGAGTAAAACCACGACCTTAAACAAGCGCTCAGCATTTCCGATTTTAGAACCTCTTCATATAGTCTCTCTCGGTGGAAGTGGCTAGGTCTCACCATCGCCGCAAAAAGAGTTCATATACACCTGTATATGAACTCTCATTTTCCAAAAATCATTTTTTAAACTATCCATTTAAGCAATTCACTTATGCAGGTGCCTATTGATGCAAAGCTGAGCTATCTACTTGATATCATGCTGGTTACTTTGGATTCGAATAAAAGCACCATGAAATAAGCATAAGAAAGCAACTAATTAGAACCCCCGATGACTATCCGGTGTTTCGCATTCGAAAACTTTATAACCACCTTCTAACTAATGTTTAAAAAAATCATAACCAGCGTCAATGACAGCCTTAAAGATTAAAAAGGAAAATTCCCTCTTGCCATATTTGAGTCTAGAGATATAAACTGAGTGGCAAACTAAACCTATCAATAGTGATGACATAGAGTCCATGGAAGCTGGGCCATTTGTCATCGCCCTAGGTTGACGAAGTCCTATTCGCCTTTCACACCATCAACCCATACATCACAGCTCACTTGGTGTCATTTTCTGGCCTAAGGGTCATGCCACGGACTTCTTTAGACTCCGAAATATTTAAGACAACCTGCATGCTTATTAATGTTACCTGAGAGGAGCCCTTTGCAAGAGTGCCTTCTCCTCTCCCCTCTCCCACTTCTAACTAAGACTATCATTAAGAGGCGGAGTAAGATACAGAGGGAATAGAGCTTTCAAGAAAAACAGGAGAGTTCATTTGGCCAACACCATATCCACCAAAAGGTGAACAAGAAATATCCAACTTTGCATCTGACTAATTCGATGCTAAAACAAAAAGTGTGCAGCACACAGTTAAATTCATCTATATTAGATGTTTTCAGTTTAGTATCTGGCGATCCCAATTACTAATAGCATAGATATTGTCAAAAGTGCCTTACGATTATACAGGCTTGAATGATTGAGTCATATTCAAAGGAAATAATATATTTCAATGGAAGACTACATATTTGGGAATATCAAATGAATCACACCACTTTTAATCGCCTTTATATTACAGCTTTTGTGCATAGAGCGCAGCCTGATTGGATGTGACATACACCACATGTATACCTTGCTTTCGTATTCTCATTGTGGAGACTGGTTCGGAATATCATACTCGGGAAATCTTAGCTGTAAAGTAGAGAGCCAACAACCATGGGATTGCCGTACCTCTTTCACCGAAATTTTCCTGCCCTAATTTTTTCGGTTGAAGATCACATCAAATTGGGCTCGTGTTGACTAGGAAACAAAAAAACGCCTGTAGAAAACAAGCTTATCCATACAAAATAGTAGATACAATAGGGCATTTATAGAGTAGAGTAAAAATATAATTCTAAATCCCCTAGCGAAACTAGACTACAAAGACATGGTAAATAAGACTATTGTAGGAGGAGTTTAAGTTAAGCACGTTTGGGGATGGTTTTGTTGATAATATCCTCAGTGATATCCCAGAGCTTCTTCGCAAGATCATTATCTAGAGCTTGGGAAGTCGGGTGCGAGACTTTGCCAATGGGAGTGATATACTGACCGTGGATATCTCTCTCCACTATCTGTGGGCTGGTGGCGGCATAAAGCTGGGTGAGAGAGCCTCTATCCGTGTTCATCCCGATGAAGTTGTACGAAAAATCAACCAGCGCCCGGAGAGGCGTCGTTCGCGTCAATTCACTCTTCACAAATCCCGGATGAACAGCGTTCACCCTAACGTCTTTCACTCCTCTCTCGCGCAGTATCCGATCGAGTTCTCGTGCAAAGAGCAAATTAGCCAGCTTCGAATAAGAATAATAAAGATATCGGCTATAGTTAGCCGGATTGTTGATATAGTTTGGCTCGTAGCTGAACTTATGCAATTGCGCGGCTCTATGGGCAAA
>NW_027192297.1:0-2149 GCF_041956535.1 Calcarisporiella thermophila
AGCCGTATTGAATCATCCAGTGACCTAACCCAGCTTGCATTATATGCTTTTTATGAATATGAAAATAAGAGAAGGGTATTCGCGAAGGTTATATAGTACATTGATAAAAAGGTAAGTTAGGTATAATAATGAAAAAAAAAAATAATGGAATATTGATAATTTCATGACCAGTTAAGTTTCATTTTGCTACGCTTGCAGAAGCTTTTCTCTCTGTTATTCAAGACAACCCAAATCATTGGCCGTGACGCCAGTATGAGTGATATCTGAGCCATGTAACAACCCCAGAAAGGCAGAGTTCACTATTTTTTTGGAGGTCGATAAAGAGATAATGGGCGAGTGGGTTCAATACGTGATAAGTTCAAATTCTAGTACTATTTTCCCGCCGTATTCTAAGTAGGATAGTAAGATAGTAACTCGTTCACTGTAGAATATTTCAACAACATTTAGTTTTTTCTATTCATCTACTATTTCATAGGGCCGAACTACCAATGTTAAGCTAGTATATGCTAGTTTAGTTTCACGTTATGCTCAAATGATAGGAATTACAGGCATATCCCCACCACGAACAAATTGAGTGAAGTCCATAAAATCGGCATCTTGAACCGATACGCGAATACTTATTAAATGAGAGCTCCCGTTGGGAGAATGACCGTTCACCCACAGTAATGCCCGTATACCGCGAAGTATCGCCAACACAATAACAAGCGCACACCCACTTTGATGTCGATAAACGCTTTGCTGTATTCGGTCGAACCAGTTTCAAGGAGTGGCAGAAATTTGGTTATAATATCTTGTATGATTTCCGTAGGAATCGATTAACGCTCTACGCCCTAGGTCATATTTGATTATCCAATGGCCTACTCTCATATGACCTTCTCTAACTGCTTCCATTTTTTTTTCTTTCTGTAAACTTGAAAAAAAAAAAAATTATGAGTGAAATATTTGAGATAAATGGTGCCGCCTCTTGAGTCAGTTTGCGACTTGAATATAAATTATATCCAGAGAGTTTTGGGGCAACTTAATATTTTTTATTTTTACCTAAATAATTTTTTTACAAACAACGCCCGTATACAAATCAATTAAATATTTGAAAAACTCGCGCTGTTACCATTGCATATTCAACAGTATATCCTTTGCTAACTTCAAGTGAAATATTAATATTTGGAAATTTCAAGCCTGAGTAGACTTACTGGATTAGGAAATTGAAAAATCAAAGTTTCAGAAGTATCTGCAACTGTTAATATATTTTAATAATTCGATTACTAGAGTAATATTTCTCAAATGCTTTTTTTTTTGCGTTCCTCAACTTCTCATCAAAACTTGTATAGCAAATTTATACCAAACTATACACCTATTATATCGTGATCACATTGTACCTTTATTATGGCAACTCTTTCGACTCCTATTCTCTATTTTATTTCACAGTTCGAGACACGAGTCTTGCTACACATAAAAGCGACTTTAAAAGATAATTCATCCTCTCTTGCTTATAAAAAGCAATTGGATAGCATTGCTTTTATTTTCCTTCCAGATATTGGATGTTTTTGTATACTCAATCACTAGAACACATGGATAATATCCCTACAAAAAACTCCAATAGAGAAAAGAGTTAAAAATCTTATAGAAATTGTAGGGATGTGAAAACATATACAATCGCGAACCTTCTTTTACGATTTCTTATTCCATACTTCAAACTTTTCTCGACCCTTTCCTTTTCCTTATTTTTATAGATTTCTTTGTAATATTACCCATTCGTTATTAATAGCAGATTAATTAAATGGGATATTTATTTAATTATTTCGCAATTATTATGGGTTGTACATTTTACGGTAGCATTGTTCCGCTTCTTTTTCTTGCAGCTCTTATCAAATATCCATTTGGCCTGCTTGCTGATTCCATCTCTTCGCTTTCACTTGCGTCATTGACACTCTTCCTCTTGGCCCTTTTCCTACTCTGTTTTTCCGGCTCTGCATTCTCCTGAGGTTGCTCTCCTTTTGTAACGGGTGTCTCCTGTGTTAAATTTGCTCTAATGCTATCCAATCCCTTTCGTCGTCTAATTAGAGGTATCTCTACACGAATATATGAGAAAGATTAATGGAGGATACATGAATTGATTTATCTAAGATTTGAATTGAATTTAAGGCAATTT
>NW_027192298.1:0-2126 GCF_041956535.1 Calcarisporiella thermophila
ACAAGGGGTGGATATGTGTATAATCCGAAGGCTGGCGCTGGAACCACAAGTTATGTAATCGACACTGGCATCGATACAAAGCACCCCGACTTTGAAGGAAGGGCAAGCTGGGGAGCAACCTTTGCCAACGATGGAGATTCGGATCTTAATGGTAAGCAAGTGAAGTCAAATGACTTTTTTACACTTTACCAATACATAAACGATGGTTTTTAGGACATGGCACTTGGGTAGCTGGTATTGTCGGGAGCAAGAACTATGGAGTGGGTGAGTATTGATTTGGTAAAATTTCATTGTTTCCGCTTGAACCATAAACCTTTTATACCCCCTAGCTAAAAAGACTAAATTGGTTGCGGTGAAGGTCCTTGATAAGAGTGGTTCAGGAAAAGCAAGGTAACAAATCATACCTCTAACACTTCTATCGCCCTTGACTCATTTGTAACTCGACAGTGATGTTGTTGCCGGTGTCGCTTGGGCAGCCAACCACGCCAGGCAGCACAATCATGGTAAAGCGGCCGCGATTCTCTCTGCTGGAGGAGGCCCTTCCAATGCAATAGATGAAGCAGTCAATAAGGTTTGAGTCTATAAGAGCGTCCCCCATTGCACGATGCTAATTTTGCATCCTCACGTTAATGAAAGGCTTTTGAATCCGGTTTGCCCCTTACAGTTGTTGCTGGAGGAGATAACAGCGACGGATGCAAATACTCCCCTTGCCGTGCGGCAAAAGCCATCTGCATTGGTGCCACCGATGCCAATGATAAGAAGGCATCATTTAGCAATTATGGCAAGTGCGTCACCCTCTTCGCCCCCGGAGTCAATGTCCCCTCCACCTGGCCTGGCAACAAAAACAATGCCCTCTCAGGAACGACGCCATCCGCTGCACACGGTGCTGGTCTCATCGCCTATTTCTTGGCCCTTAAACAGCGCGATCCCGCTTCGATGCTCGCCTACCTGAAGCAAATTGCCACCAAAGATGCCCTCCCCGGCTATGATTTGGTGTACAACGACTCGGGCCTATAAACGGTCAAGTTTTGAAAACTTGAATAGACGTCTGCGACGTTTTATTTCTATGTATATTTCTTTGATGTAGATAATAAAGGCCTGAAATACAAACTTGTAGAAATGAGAGCATGAGAAGCATGTTGACCCATACACCTTGGTTCAAATCTATTCAAGGGATTACACGTATAAAATGTTCACCATCTTGACTCTGCCATTGATATAATGAACAATGTGGCATCCTCTGGCAAGCACAGACCCTATAGCTAGGTGTGCACTTTTGGAGTGGAGATTGTTTCAACCTGGAACGTTGGAGGTACAAGGGCTTTTGCAGGTACCCCGATATCCATATTACATGTTGCTGGACAAATAATTCTCCATAAAGGTCCCACATCTATGCTCAAGTATCTGAAATCCATTGCAATACAAGAGAAGTCAATGCGTCTAGTTCTCTACAGCCAGTCCAGGCTTTAATGCATAATCAAAAAACTCGAACCCTCCTATTTAAACTCTATTCACTCTATCGAATATGCATTTATATATTACACGTACTTGGTGAATCGTATAATTGAATAAAAATCCTGAATTGTAATTTGATTGGAGATAGGGGACTAGAGGCTGGGGATAGAAAAAATATTTAGACAAGGATCAGAATTAATGCAAAAATGGAATATGATTTTACAAGATACGTGGCCTAGATCAGGTTGTGCTTTTTTGCCTAACTAATATAATAGAGGATGGGAAATATTTCGCCATATTGAAACTCTTATCCCCACGATGCATCTTATATCAGCACCATTGATTTTCATTATCAGAAATCAATCTAGTGGGAAACCTCGTACACTCGTATAATACACATTTATTGGTATCCAGCACAATCGGGATATGTGAAAGATGTGTGGCATGAAGAAAAGTATCTTGGACAATAAGAGTGAAGAAGGGGGAACCGTATTTGACAGAGAATTTAGTATCCAAAGTTATTAGTAGCGACGAGAGTAGACAACGCTATGGAATCCCCGATGAATTTCCATCTGGAAGGTTGGGTAAGACCATCCATCGATGCGGCCACTAACACAATCTCTAATATCATCGTTCAATGTAATTCCCACTTATAGGAACCTTATCTGCTT
>NW_027192299.1:0-2118 GCF_041956535.1 Calcarisporiella thermophila
ATGACTCGTGGCGTGCGTACCATGATGTCCGGGCTGCGCCCCACCGAGTGACGGGGGGGTTCCGATCTTGGATGATCGCGAACTCCATCCCCATCCTTCGAGATTTCGCCTCCATCTTCGTGACGAATCTCGGCAAAATTGGTATCAATCGATTCCCCTCTGTCAGGGGAACCGATTGGCATGTTTGAACGAGGCAAAAACTAACTATAAGGTGCAATAAACACGAAAAAACTACTCCGAATCGGGGAGTCGAACCCCGGCCGTCCCGGTGAAAGCGGGAAATCCTAACCGCTGGACCAATTCGGATTGGCTACTTGAATTGTTGGAATCGTATCGGGATATCTGCAGCAGGACAACCAAGCCAAGCCACGTAATCCCTCAAGCCCTGCTATTTCGGAGCATTATCGGAGCATTATTAAGTAACCGTTGTAATGTAATTCTTTTAGTATATATTGAACAGAACTCCCACTATAGAAAAGAGAGACATGCTAAGTTCCAGATAGCATTCTTGTTTAATAAACCAGTAATTATCTTAACTATCCTCGCATGTACTACGCAGATTCTAACAGAATTGTCATAATTTGAGTCACATATCAAGCTATCTCAATGATATTCAAGCTCCGACATTAGTTATAAACCAGCATTCACTTCCCCTCCTCTTTACTTCATACCTTTCACCAATACCCGATCACTACATACATCTAATTTACCCTTTATTCCCCCCTTTCTTATTTCATTGTAATCATTATACTCTTGTAAGCCACTGAAACTAATAAAAGTCTCCGTTGATTGATCAAAAAAAAAAAATATAAACCAGCATTCATTAGCTTTATTAGTTAACAGGTTAAATAGTTATTATATCTTATAGTATAAAAGAACTTTTAACATTCATACCTTGTTCTTGAATAAACCTATAATTTTACCTATGTTCCCCAAGTATTCTCTAGTTATATCGCTCTAGTTTATGACAAAATTTGTCGTGTGCTAGAGAAGGGATATGCTGTAAGCTAGGATAAATAGGCGAATAGTAGCGGTTTCACGGACAATAGTTTGTTACTATTTAATATTCCGTAGTGAGACTTTGGTTCAGCCTTCGGATTATATTTTCTGTGACTTTACGTAATTTAGATATTTCAAGTGTATAAATAGTCTTTAGATCTTAAGTGTTGTAAGAACAAGAAGTAACAAGAGTAGTATTAGTTTCTTTATATTTTCAATCTCTTTTCGAATATCTCCTTAAACTATCTTGAGCACACGAAAAATATGTCATAAACTAGAGCGATATAACTAGAGAATACTTGGGGAACATAGGTAAAATTATAGGTTTATTCAAGAACAAGGTATGAATGTTAAAAGTTCTTTTATACTATAAGATATAATAACTATTTAACCTGTTAACTAATAAAGCTAATGAATGCTGGTTTTTAACTAGTTCCTAATTAATGTTTTTTTTTGATCTTCAATGGAAACATTTTATTTAATTTTCATATATTACATGAAGTTAATGTCAATGGACTTAACATAGCGAGATATAGGTCCGTGATCGATAGGCGTTCAATCGATATGCGTGTATCGTAGTTGTCGTGAATAGCCTGTACGTGAAACCGATGTAAGCTTTGTACTTTTTGTAGGAGCGATCTTTTCAATAATGAAGACTCAATTTCTGAACAAGTGGACAGCAGTCACAAACTAAGAGTAAGTGCTGGTGGGGGAAGTGGGATTCGAACCCACGCCGTTCTCGTCGGCATACCAGGGATAGTCCACTACACTAACCCTCCCCCCCAACCAATCTCTTATTTTTCTCTTTTAAGTCCGTACATCTCTCCACAAGTCTCCAACCGCCCGTAACATTTCTGTCGTGTGCTAGAGAAGGGATATGCTGTAAGCTAGGATAAATAGGCGAATAGTAGCGGTTTCACGGACAATAGTTTGTTACTATTTAATATTCCGTAGCGAGACTTTGGTTCAGCCTTCGGATTATATTTTCTGTGACTTACTTTACGTAATTTAAGTGTATAAATAGTCTTTAGATCTTAAGTGTTGTAAGGACAAGAAGTAACAAGAGTATTATTAGTTTCTTTATATTTTCAATCTCTTTTCAAATATCTCCTTAAACTG
>NW_027192300.1:0-2116 GCF_041956535.1 Calcarisporiella thermophila
TGAGAGTAATCTTGCCTCTTTAGAGCAGAGAGATATCAGAAAAAAAAAAGCCGGGCGCTCTTCAAAGGCCCCCTATATTTCGAAGCAGTCTCATATGCGTGTTGAAAAGGGATCGAAAAATGTGAGGGATTTAGGATTGATTTAATGACATATGGACCTACTCTCTATACATTCATTGCAGAAAATTATTTCCTCCGTTTCCAGTGCAGCTCAACATATCATCCCAAAGAAAGTCCAAAAGCGCAGTGGAAAATAATCGAAGAATGTAAGTAATGTACATTAAAGCCGACTTTAACTGCCAAGACTGGTTGAGTATCATTTTGGTACTCTTGCAGGAGGTTATTTCTTTGCTCTGCAAAGCAGGCCAACTCGTCGGATGTGAAGTCAACATCGGCGATATCTATGCTAAAGTGATTACCGCCAAAATGACAGAGAACTCTGTCATGGTGGAAGTGAAGGAGGAGGTAGAGGAAGGTGTCTGGGATCAGTATGAGATCGAGTATAATACAAATATGAAGCCGCTTCATTGAACAAAGTGCAGAAATCGCCCATTGAATATACATTGAATACTATATGCGTTATCAGTAGGCTAAACACGAGAAATATAATTTTCATACCTTTCTTCTCTACATCCCAAAAAATATCGTTTATCCTTAATTTTGTTTATTATTTTGTACTGATAAAAATAGGATGTCAGAATAGGTAATTATGACGAAGCAAGAGTATATGAATTTTATTTTGATTGTTCATAATGCTGATATGCCTGCTACTCTCTTCCTTTTAACAAGCTAGGAAAATATAGGCGAGTTTAGACTTTTATCATGTACAAAAGAGAGGAATTGCAGGCATACTACTTACGCAAATATATGGAGTAGTTTACTTGTACTCAACCTCTTTAATGGAAGGAGTAGGATTCGAATCTATTTAATTGACTTCGAAAGGCAGCATTAAATCAACTTTATAGCACATCTTCAGTAATCGTATCACCGATATAGTAGCTTTATTTTGCAGTTCATTATAAAGCATTATTCCTAGATGTGCATCCCAAAATATTTTGTAACGCTGAGCTTATAAATGACTCTTTCCGGTATTATATGCTTAACTTACTCTGGCAATAAAGCAAATATCTACTTGCTATTGGTAAGCCAACGGAGGCTAGTCGAGTTCCTTGTCATGCTCATAAGAGAGGAATAAAAGGCAAATCGCCACCACGGACATACATTGTGAAATCCATAAATTCTGCATCTTGTACAGAGACTCGAATGCTTCTTATATGGGGATCTCCATTAGGGGATTGACCATTCACCCACGGCAATCCCCGGATAAAATTTAGTAAAATCACCACTTCAAGGAGTTGGCAACCGCTTTGATGTCGGAATATACTTTGTTGGATTCGCAAAAATCCGGCTTCAGATATAAGAGCGGCGAGTTCTGTGTAATATTGAATATGTGAACCATATGAATCGATTAGGGCTCTTCGACCTAAATCATATTGGATGATCCAGTGGCCAACTCGAAAGAGACCCTCTCTGACAGCCTGCATTATATTCTTTTATGAGTTCAAAAGAAAATCAAGAGCAAAATACCTGTGAAAGTATATGCTGCCTCATAAGCATCTTTGGAAGAATGTATGCTGAATATATGCTAATCAATATTTTTCAAGCCACTCAATTAGGTTAGGTTAAAAGTCGTGAAAAAGGTATAAATGTAAGATGGAGTCGACCCGTGATATCTACCAAAGTTCTTGCAGTAATCTTTACCAAGTTAGCGCAATGTTAGAAGAAGAAACATCCCTGGACGCCATTTCTCTGAGAGACCGTAAGCGTTATATAATTGTCATCACTTTTTCCAACTTTCTACTATTCTAATATTTACTTGATATCTTTTTTCTTTATTATCTTTAACAAAGGATGCAAGGATATCATTAAAGATTATCAAGAAGCAGCCCGGATATATGGCGAATGCTTGACCACAAACATATATGGACAATCGTATCTCGATCCTGATAAATGCAAGGCTAACAATTTCGATCCAATAGAGTAAGAAAGTTGGAAGTGCGATCCTTTATATGCTAACTTGTTCTATAATAGGGCCACTAAAGAGCAACATATGAGGC
>NW_027192301.1:0-2106 GCF_041956535.1 Calcarisporiella thermophila
ATGCCGGAGATATAGAACCTTCCAGAAAAATCCTGATCAACTCTTGTTTCGTTACAATACCCATGTTTAAAAAAGAAAAACTATAATGCTGGGAGGTTAAAGTTGGAAAAAGTGTTGCAATGTCCTTTACAGATATGCCACTTATATAGACAATTTTCACAAATTGCGTATTGCACTCTTTTTTACTAATATTTTGTGTGTCCTCCTTTTGCATTATATACAGCACGCACTCGCTCCGGCATGCTTGCATAGAGCTTGCTGACAAATTCTACGTCTATGCTCTCCCACTCTTTCTCAATACGTTCCCACAGTTCGTCCTTGTTCTTCGGAAGTCGTTGATAATAGCTTAGCCTTCTTTTCAGTTCGCTCCACATATGCTCCATTATATTGAGATCAGGAGACTGCGAAGGCCATTCTAGCACATCTATCCTCTTGTTTCGTAAACATTCCCTGGTTACCTTGGACGTATGTTTTGGATCGTTGTCTTGCTGGAATATGACTTGTGATTTCTTTATCCCGTAATGTAACAGTTCTGAGACTGTTAATGATTCGGATCCTTAATTAATAATGAATCCAATTCAAGAGAATGAATAATGAATTCAAGCGAACGGTGAGGAAATAATGAAAACACATCGAGTAGTAAATAAAGATGAATCTCTGGGGAAAAAACCTTAAAAAACTTGTTTTCATGAGCATGTGATCAGTACGTATATACTGTAAAAGGAAAGCGGTATTAATTGTAAAAGGAGATAGAGGTTTGGTCGTGTTACATTATCCTCCTCCCGTTGAAAGAGCTGACCCAGCGAGTTGGGCTTCGAAATCTGCAATTGTTTCCTTGCGTTGGTTAGATTTTCTAAGGGTTCCCAAGAAGCGTCGTGGAGCGGATAGCCTAGCAATTTGACAAGATATTGAATCTTCTTACGGCGAGTGCGTTTGTCCAGAATGGCCTCTACTTCATATCCCTACAAAAAGCCCTCATTAGGATAATTGGCTAAAACTGTTTGGGAAGTTTTTGGAAAGTTTCCAAAATCTATATGTTTTGGCCCAAAACTGGTGTATGGAACATGGATTCTTGTCAGGTGGCCCAAAAAATAACCAAGACTCAGAGACTTAGCTTAGGCCTACTGACCAATTTCGGCCGTAACTCTAAACAGATCCCAAATAAAAAGTAATTTACGAGTCTCCAAAACTGATTTAATAATTACACAACTCACAAAATTAGCTTAGGTTAGGGGGGTTCACGGTTCTTTTATTGACTTCTAATGTAAAGAAGAGTGATAATCTACAAGGTAAGTAAAGCGGAAAATCGTAAAGGGTGAAATAAAGATAGGAAATTTCAGAGTAGAAATTGATGTCCGTAAAAGGAAATCGGACAGATCAAGGGGAAATCGGGCAGGTTAAGATGAAATTGATGACGTCGCATTCGTGTAATTGTGGAGTGGTCGTCATTAGTAGGCTGGTGGGATTCCGCTATAGAGAGAGAAATAAAGTATAAATAGAGAGAAAAAAAAGGAAGGATAAGAGTAGATATAACTCTAAATCGAATAAACCAAATATCTAAGGAGCTCAATAATAAGAATAGATGTAGATAAACTGAATATGTCAAATAGCTATATATCTCCGTACGAGTGAAATTTCACTGTAGGGGGATAGATAAAATAGGAGAATGAAAGAGGGAGAAGGAAGAGGGAGGGGATGAAAATAAAATAAAATAAAATAGTTGTAATATAAATCTAGCAACTCAAATGGCTAGGGAAATCAATAATTCAATAAATAGGAAATAGATGCTGTATAATGGCTATACAGCAGGTATCGGGAAGTGTAACGGTAAGAGTAATAGTAATAGTTCTCCAAAGAGGGCGGGAAGGGTAAAATTGAGTGGATAATAGCGATAAGTATATATACCGTTACTAGTAATGGCAGAATGGGAAGCAGCTAGGGATGAGGGGGTGCGTAAGGTTTCTCGAGTTCTGGAGGGATCGGAGTTCCAAAGATTCCAAATCAAGTAAGTCAAGAAGAAAAAGATTGATTGATTTATTCTTTACAAAAAATCAAGGACTATTTATGAACTTCAGAAAACATTCTTTACATAATACAAGTTGGCGT
>NW_027192302.1:0-2106 GCF_041956535.1 Calcarisporiella thermophila
GAGATTATCAAGGGACTAAAATTTCTGAGTTTGAAATTCGAGCACAACCTTGGGGATAAAGCTTTTTCTGATATAAGTGAGCTATTTTTCGTCAGTGGAATGAGCCAATATCGGCTTAAAAACCAACTACAGCAGCTTGTTGGATTCGAGGCCAAGTTCTATGATTGTTGCACTAATTCTTGCGTTGCTTTCACACGAGAATATGCCCATCTCGAGAGATGTCCACTCTGTTCGGAGGACCGCTTCGAAGGCCACTCAACATCGCATATGAGGAGGCCACGGAGGGTTTTTTACTATTTTCCTCTTATAGAACGCCTACGTCTACAATATCAAAATTCTGCGCGATCTGAGGAGTTGAGGTAAGCGTGAGGCAAGTCAAAAATAGGCTTTTGAATTACTTCTTGTAAATATCTGTATGGAATTGTAGATATAGAGCACGGTACATTGAGCATTCAAATTCCGACGTTTCGTCCCAGGCTTCTCCTGAATATAAGTTTGGAGATATTTTTGACGGCAGGCGTTACAAAGAGCTTGTCCAAGCCGGGTTTTTTTCGGATCCCCGTGATCTTGCTTTTTCAGGCTCTACCGATGGATTTCAAATCTTTAGACAGTAAGTATTGTTTTTCATGTACTATATGATGAAGATAATGATGATTGTGTGAACTACACTGAAGTTAAGCAAGATAATTCATATCCAAAATGATTTCTTTGGTAATAATTTTTTTTTTCTAGAAAAACTTACGAATGCTGGCCTGTAATTCTTATTAATCACAATTTACCGCCAAAAGATCGCGTTAAAAAGCGCAACCTTCTCATTTCAACGTTAATTCCTGGACCTAAACAGCCTAAGGATCTCAATTCCTTTTTAGCACCGCTTGTGAATGAGCTAAAGCTGCTTGAAGGTATGACGAATTTTCTACTTATTGTATATATAAACAAATTGTTTATCGAATTACGATAATATTAATCTCTTCTCAAATTAAAGCTGGAGTACCTTGTTTTGACGGGTTAAAAAACGAAGATTTTACCCTTCGAGCATACACTGTATTTTGGTCTGGAGATATTCCTGCTATATCGAAGCTAGCAGGACTTACCGGGACAAATTCATACCGAGGATGCCGATTTTGCATGATTCGTGGGACATATCAAAATCAGCGGCGACACATTTATTTTCCGTTGGATAAACGTCAGACTCAAGTCTTGCGAACCCATAAACAGACTCTTGAAGCACTGCAGCTGATCACGGAGGCTGAATCTTTATCTACGCAAGTGCGTAAAATTGTGGTGCAAGAAACTGGTAGGCAAATGTATAAGAGTGTAGATTTTTATTACACCTACATATGATATAATCTTCAACTGTGCTAGAACTTAACCCAACTTTTTAATATAGGCATTAAATCTCGATCAATACTCTTCGATCTCAACACAATCTCATTCCCTGCGTCTTTTCCCGTCGATATCATGCATCTCTTCTTCGAGAACATTGGTAGGCGCAGTGTGAACTCTATAATAGGGCTATTTTGCTTGTAGATTATTGCAAAATTTAATTGATTCACCAATTTACTTTAGCCCCTCTAATGTACTCGCACTGGGCTGGCGAGTTCTCTTTACCAGAAGGAGCTAACGTTAACGAAGGGCATATCCTATCAATAGCAGCGTTAGAAGAGATTGAAGCATCAATGCAAGCTTGCCGAAAAAAGATCCCGACCAGTTTTGGAAGGCCTCCACGTAATATCTATAAGTTTAACAAAGGATACAAAGCTGAGGAATGGGTGGACTGGGTTATAATGTATTCGCTTGTCTTTCTCAAAGATCAACTTTCTTCTAGGTAGGGTGCTGTTGTAGTATCCATATCTGTTGCCATTCTCTTTATTTCGGCATTTTATTCAGTTTTTTTTACAAATTTTTAACCTAGCATATTGAATGGGTGGGCTAAATTCGTAACGGCAGTCCAACTTTGTCTCTCTTGGACCTTAACGAATGAGGAGGTAAAAAAGATAGATGATAACGTCAACTCTTTTTATGATCACTATGTTGAGTAAATGTCTATCACAAATCCTTTAATGAAGTTTGTTTGTCTAAGGCTGAAATTGATTTTCTAGGGAA
>NW_027192303.1:0-2102 GCF_041956535.1 Calcarisporiella thermophila
TTCCCTAGAAAATCAATTTCAGCCTTAGACAAACAAACTTCATTAAAGGATTTGTGATAGACATTTACTCAACATAGTGATCATAAAAAGAGTTGACGTTATCATCTATCTTTTTCACCTCCTCATTCGTTAAGGTCCAAGAGAGACAAAGTTGGACTGCCGTTACGAATTTAGCCCACCCATTCAATATGCTAGGTTAAAAATTTGTAAAAAAAATGAATAAAATGCCGAAATAAAGAGAATGGCAACAGATATGGATACTACAACAGCACCCTACCTAGAAGAAAGTTGATCTTTAAGAAAGACAAGCGAATACATTATAACCCAGTCCATCCATTCCTCAGCTTTGTATCCTTTGTTAAACTTGTAGATATTACGTGGAGGCCTTCCAAAACTGGTCGGGATCTTTTTTCGGCAAGCTTGCATTGATGCTCCAATTTCTTCTAACGCTGCTATTGATAGGATATGCCCTTCGTTAACGTTAGCTCCTTCTGGTAAAGAGAACTCGCCAGCCCAGTGCGAGTACATTAGAGGGGCTAAAGTAAATTGGTGAATCAATTAAATTTTGCAATAATCTACAAGCAAAATAGCCCTATTATAGAGTTCACACTGCGCCTACCAATGTTCTCGAAGAAGAGATGCATGATATCGACGGGAAAAGACGCAGGGAATGAGATTGTGTTGAGATCGAAGAGTATTGATCGAGATTTAATGCCTATATTAAAAAGTTGGATTAAGTTCTAGCACAGTTGAAGATTATATCATATGTAGGTGTAATAAAAATCTACACTCTTATATATTTGCCTACCAGTTTCTTGCACCACAATTTTACGCACTTGCGTAGATAAAGATTCAGCCTCCGTGATCAGCTGCAGTGCTTCAAGTGTCTGTTTATGGGTTCGCAAGACTTGAGTCTGACGTTTATCCAACGGAAAATAAATGTGTCGCCGCTGATTTTGATATGTCCCACGAATCATGCAAAATCGGCATCCTCGGTATGAATTTGTCCCGGTAAGTCCTGCTAGCTTCGATATAGCAGGAATATCTCCAGACCAAAATACAGTGTATGCTCGAAGGGTGAAATCTTCATTTTTTAACCCGTCAAAACAAGGTACTCCAGCTTTAATTTGAGAAGAGATTAATATTATCGTAATTCGATAAACAACTTGTTTATATATACAATAAGTAGAAAATTCGTCATACCTTCAAGCAGCTTTAGCTCATTCACAAGCGGTGCTAAAAAGGAATTGAGATCCTTAGGCTGTTTAGGTCCAGGAATTAACGTTGAAATGAGAAGGTTGCGCTTTTTAACGCGATCTTTTGGCGGTAAATTGTGATTAATAAGAATTACAGGCCAGCATTCGTAAGTTTTTCTAGAAAAAAAAATATTACCAAAGAAATCATTTTGGATATGAATTATCTTGCTTAACTTCAGTGTAGTTCACACCATCGTCATTATCTTCATCATATAGTACATGAAAAACAATACTTACTGTCTAAAGATTTGAAATCCATCGGTAGAGCCTGAAAAAGCAAGATCACGGGGATCCGAAAAAAACCCGGCTTGGACAAGCTCTTTGTAACGCCTGCCGTCAAAAATATCTCCAAACTTATATTCAGGAGAAGCCTGGGACGAAACGTCGGAATTTGAATGCTCAATGTACCGTGCTCTATATCTACAATTCCATACAGTTATTTACAAGAAGTTATTCAAAAGCCTATTTTTGACTTGCCTCACGCTTACCTCAACTCCTCAGATCGCGCAGAATTTTGATATTGTAGACGTAGGCGTTCTATAAGAGGAAAATAGTAAAAAACCCTCCGTGGCCTCCTCATATGCGATGTTGAGTGGCCTTCGAAGCGGTCCTCCGAACAGAGTGGACATCTCTCGAGATGGGCATATTCTCGTGTGAAAGCAACGCAAGAATTAGTGCAACAATCATAGGACTTGGCCTCGAATCCAACAAGCTGCTGTAGTTGGTTTTTAAGCCGATATTGGCTCATTCCACTGACGAAAAATAGCTCGCTTATATCAGAAAAAGCTTTATCCCCAAGGTTGTGCTCGAATTTCAAACTCAGAAATTTTAGTCCCTTGATAATCT
>NW_027192304.1:0-2072 GCF_041956535.1 Calcarisporiella thermophila
ACTTTCGGCATGTCTTCCTCCTCCTCCTCCTCTTCTTCCTCCTCTTCACAATCGCTTTCTTCCTCTCGCAATACCCTCACTGGAATATATGCCTTCACGCCATTCCGCTTTATCACCAACTTCCTCTCGATCAAATCCGGAGTGGCCACGTTCTCCAAACACCAATCCACCCCCAACAGTAATTCCTCCCCCAATCCTTCGAATATCGCCAGGTCCACCCGTGTATCAAAACCATGAACTTGAATTTTGACAGACGAGATAATTCCGCGAGGAATATGTTCTCCCCCATCCGCAGTAACGAGCTTCTTATCAGGTTCTCGATCTTCCCTTAATCCCAGTTCCTCTGCTAACTCAGCATTTATCACGCTCACCGCCGCACCTGTATCCAAAATCGCATTAATTCTTCTCCCCAATATTTCCACTGTACACTTCACCGCCGTAGTATCGTATTTTCTTCTCCTCTTGTTAATTGGCTCCTCTCTTGTTGCTCCCACTGAGTTAGCTTCGTGTTTTCTCAAGGCTCCCATCAATTCTCTTCTGTATCGAGGCGCGCTTCGAAGTAACTCAAATAAGGTAATCCCAGCCGTAACCGTTTTCAATTGATTAACAATCGAATATCCGTCCCCATCCTGCTTCTGACCATGTCTATCCATCACCTCCCTAGCTCCCCTATCTCCAATCTTCTCATATCTCTCCACGCCTTTCGCTGCCCCCTCATTCCTACTCTCCTCGAACACTGTCTTCACCTTCCTCCCATCCTTTTCTTCGCTCTCATCCACCCTGTCGCCTGCCAACATCCTCCTCTTCTTTGATTCACCACCTTCGTTCCCAAAAGATTTCCTTTTCTCCATCAACAATAACTTCGCCAATCTCAGCGCTGCTTCTTCCTCGTCCACCCCCTCTTCCATACTGTAAAACTCCATCATCAGATCCTTGCTATCCTCTGCTTCCACCTCATCCACCTCTTCTTCCACCTCATCCACCTCTTCTTCCTTTCCTTCTTCCTCCGCCTTCCCCATTTCTCTCGTCTCCACGCTGTTTACCATTGTTTTTGGAGGATTTGAACTTGGTCTGGCGCCCGTACCTCCCTCAATGGACGCCATTACACTTTTCCCGACCCCTCGGAAACTTCTTGCATCGCAGTTCGTCCACTCATATTGTTGTATGGACAGTTGCGCCTGATATGACCCTCTTGTTGGCATGCGTAACATATTTTTGGCCCTTGTCTTCGGCTTCCGTTCAAAAGGTTGATTTTCAGTTTCCTGAATTCGTCAACCAACATTCCAATCTTCTCATCCACGGATGGAGGCTGCGTCGCATTTCCCTGCTCAATATATCCTGGATTGGGCACTGTCGTGGTATTTTCCATTCTCTTAGCGCCACCCCTTTCAAACGCGTCTTGGTTTGCCTGCCTTCGTGAACTTTTGACTGGTGACGCATCAAAATCACCTTGGTCAAATGCCATTTCTTCAACTTGGGCTAACTCCACCACCTCCTCGAATGTCGCTGGCCTCCCGCGCCTGATGTTTGTTTGGTACGCTGGCTTCAAAGCCCTCAACAGATATCGCACTTTTTCTTTTTCATCCGTTACTCCCACCCTGTCGATGAGTTTTTGTACAGAGTGTACCAACTTTCCAACCGTTTCATTTGGCTTTTGTCGTCGGCACTCCAATTCTTGGCGCCAGCGTTCGATTCGCCTCTCTGTCCTGAACTTTGACAAGAATGACTCCTTTAGTTCTCTATAGGTCGTGAATTTGGTTTCGTTTGTGCGAAACCATGTCGACGCCTCATCCCTGCAATAGTATCCAACCATGTCAATGACTGTTTCGTCAGTCCAACGATTGACTCGGCGGATATTGTCCAGTTCCTCCACCCATTCGACTGGGTCTTCGTTCATGTCGCCGTGGAAAAATTTGGGTCGTACCCAAGACCTCCCTTCGTCGTTAAAGGTCATTTCGAGTGTTTGTTTTTTTTTTTTTTTTTATAACCAAAAGAAGAAGAAAATATAATGGAAGTAAAGCACTGAATTCGGAAACAATAGAAGTTTTCAATTTCTCAGTGGAACCACCACT
>NW_027192305.1:0-2063 GCF_041956535.1 Calcarisporiella thermophila
AAAAAAATACATCCCTACGGGAAGTGTAGTGTCAACCGTCCGTGATGCGGCAATCTGAATCATCCATCAATCCAGATTAACGATAACAATGCCCAACCAAGCGAAGTAGCACTCGTTGAACATCCAGCACGCGAGTTGCAAAATACTCGAGAGGTCCAAATGGTGATTCGCGTTCATAAAGGATAAAAAGAACGACTTTCAGGAGCTTTGGTAAAGAGGAAGCTGGATACAAAACCAAGGAGGCGAAATATCTTTCATCCGAAACTTTTAACTCTAATACGGCTATACCAAATACTCTACCACCCTTAACTCCTCCCTTCCTGGATTTAACGTCCTAATTTCTCCATCCTTTATCTTATACATATTACAGATTTTATTATATTATATTTTTCTTTCTCTTATATTTTCACCTTCCTTTATAAGATATGCACACTCTTTATATAAATTTCTTGTTTTCTGATGATTATCAATCTCTTTAAACTAAGAACGAAAAAGGATGCAATGCAATAAAGATCCGTAGTAAAAAAAAGAGGATTATAATGAAAAAAAAAAAATCCAATTCAAATAGCGGATGGCTGTGGAGCCCGACTGGAAGAAAAACTCCATCGTCATATGGCAGGGTGAAAAGGTCGTCATTATCCAGGATGAATCTAGATTCTTACTCGAAAAACTCTGTTATAAATCAACTGTATCTTCCTTCCACTCTACTCTACTTAGTTTGTTTATTTTATTTTATTTTTTTTTTTTTGTGTATGTGTTTGATTTTAAATAGAATACAAAAATAACCAAGTCAAAACCATTTTATATAATCCAATTCCCTCTGCACCTAAAATATAATTTAATATTCAAAGAGGTACAAGAAATGCATCGAGCATGGGGTGGGAAATGGCTTCCACGAGGAGCTTGTTGGGTTATCTCGGGGCTTGGATGCCATCAATAGTGCAAATAGAATAGAGTGTTCAATAATACCAAAAGAGTTACATAAAAAGGGACTTAAACAAACCCATTTGAAGGATTCAAAAATAGGTACATCAAAACTTTTAGACAGGAGACTGAGGCTGATCTGCGGCCCTCGTCCATCCCATAGAAATTGTCGTACAATTGTGTCCAGTTCTTTGAAGAAATGTTCAGGAGGGCGGATCATTGTGGCGACGTACCATATCCTGGATAGGAGTCGGGAGTTGATCAGGTGGACTTTCCCTATGAGGCTGAGTTTCCGGATTTTCCAAGATTTGATCGTCTGCCTCAGTTTCGATAATTGGCTCGTGTAGTATGCCTCACTTGGGTGTTCTGGCATGAGGGTGGGGTTGGCTGCTGACGGAAGATAGATTGGGATGCCGAGGCATGTGATTGCTCCCCCTGCAGGTATGTATTCACATCCAGGGTCGACGGAGGTGCGGGCAGCGGGTGTAAGTGCTACGGCCTCCGTTTTGTCAATGTTTATTTTCGCGTCGGCCGCTCGCGAGTAAGTGTCTATGAACTGGTAGAGGGTGGTGACATCTTGTTGGTCAGCCACTCCTACGGTCAGGTCATCTGCGTACGCGAGTGTCGTGATAGGCCGAGGGAGTCCTGGGATAGCTATTTCCCGTATCTTGCTCCTGATTATCATAAGCAGGGGTTCAACAGTGATGTTGTAGAGATATGGGGATAGGGGGTCGCCTTGTCTCACCCCTCTTGTAATTGGGAATGGAGTTGTGAGCGTTCCACTTATGGACACCGATGCTTGATATCCGCTGTGTAAGCGCTGGATGAAGGATCGGAACCGTGGACCGAAGTTGAATTTTTCCAGGCATTGTTGCATCCAGTGCCAGCTTACTCGGTCGTAGGCTTTCGCTTGGTCAAGAAATAAGAGTGTCCCTTTGCACTTTTCTTTCGCTGCGTATTCTATTGTCTGGTGTATGGTAAGGAGTTCTCCTGTGCCTGACGTCCCGGGACGAAGCCACATTGGTCGGGATGGATGATCGACGCGATTACTCTCTGTATTCTCCACGCGAGTATTCTCGTCAGGAGCTTGATGTCCAATACGCACTGTGACGGGGGTTTTTAGTTGGAGAGAAAGATTT
>NW_027192306.1:0-2052 GCF_041956535.1 Calcarisporiella thermophila
TATTGTATTTATATTTATATATCATTTTTTAATATCATTTTCAAATTTTCTTAGCTCAGCTAATTATGTATTCGTGGGTGGGTTCTGTTGCCCAAAATAATAGGTCCATCTCATGGACGGTGTCTTCGTATTTTGTCTCAGCCTCACTTGATCGGTTGGCGGCACATCGATCCTCAGCTTATAGTTCTCACACGTTATGTCAGTGATTTTCATATTGAAGGTTGCGAGATAACTTTCAAAAAAGAAAAACTGTTGGAGTACGACCAGGCGTGACTGATAATCTGAAATTGTCGGTATTTTAATTAAACTTGATTTTTACTTGTTTGTGTATAAACTATATTACCTGTTTATGATTTCTTGTTATTCTTAAATAGTTTAGCTATTTGTCTTTCTTTGAACTGCGTGAAGAATATACTCTGATTGAAATTCCAACACTAAACTAATTGTTATTATAAACTGCCTACATTTCTATCTTCTTAATAATACTGTAACTTGCTTGGCATACTCCAATGAAGCAAATCTCGGAAACAGTCAAGTCGAGGATAATCTCATTATGTAATGAAGGTTTATCTAGCAGAGTGATCTCGCGTCAACTTGGGATAAGTTACCACACAGTCAATAAATATCGTAGAATATGCGCTCCAGAATCTTCTAAACCAGCTTCCGGTCGCCCACGTGTTTTTACTGAGAGACAAGAGAAAGTCCTCGTACGAAATTTCAAGGCTGGGATATATGAAGATATACCAGACGCGAAGAAAAAACTTAAGGAAGGTTACAATGTCGATTTGTCCTTGTCATCTGTAAGGAACGTACTAAAGCGAAGCCGAATGAGCTCGAGATCGTGCGGAAAAAAGCCGCTTTTGAAAGATAGCCATAGGAATGCTCGACTAGCCTTTGCGCGTAAATATCGAAGCTGGAGTTTCGTTGAATGGAAGCGTGTTGTATGGTCAGATGAAAGCATTTTTCGAGTATTCGGCACAGGCAGAAGAAGATACTACTGGATAGCTCCGGGCGATCCTATTCGCGAGCACCATTTCAAAAATACAGTCAAGCACGGCGATGGGTCAGTTAACATGTGGGCATCCATTACTTCCAAAGGAGTTGGCTTCATGTGCCAAATAGATAAGAGATTAAGTGCAGAGCTCTACCAAAATATTTTAGGAGATGAGTTAATGAGAACCCTAGACTGGTATGAACTGGACAAGGATCAAATCATTTTCAACATGATAATGATCCTAAACATACCGCGCGTAGCACAGTAGAATGGCTAGCAAACCATAATGTTAACGTACTAGAATGGCCAGCTCAGTCTCCTGATTTAAATCCTATCGAGTTCATGTGGGATGAGTTAGACAGAAGAATCCAAGATCGTGAGCAGCAGCCGACTAATGCTGAGGCATTTTGAGATATACTGCAGGAAGAGTGGGAGAAGATAGAGCCAGAATTATGTGCCAAAATTATAGGGACAATGCCACAGCGTCTGGAAGCAGTGATAAAAGCAAAGGGTGGTCATACAAGATTTTGAAATATTTTTATTAATAAAAAAACATGAATTCTATGGGGGTACCGGAGTTTGAAAAATTGACTTTTATGGATAACTTTCAAGAAAAAGGGTTTTTTGCAAGGGCATATAGATGGAATGATCGGGCAAGGGTGTTTATAGTTGCTGTATGTAACGCAACTTGTTGTATCTTCTTTTGGAGATATAAGATGAAAAATCAGATTATTAAAAAAACATGGGCTCAATTTTTAAGTCCAGCGTAAGAAAAATATTTTTTGATACGTGGCCAAAAAATTATATTGAATACAAAATTTTTTGGACCTCTTCTCCCTATGAACCTAATAAACTTTTGGGAGATATTTTAAAAGAAACGAGTATATATACGAAAGAAAATTATTAAATGAATGCAGTGTAAAAGGGGGGTCGAAACTTGTTCGTGTTGCATGTTGGCGGATAGGTGTTGCTTGGTCGTCAATGGGTCAAGATCGTTGGTAAGTAGAGGTTCTGACAATGAACTTTGCCAAGTTCATTTCCTTACATCAAGTCATGTA